>NC_053115.1:40792780-40885280 GCF_010015445.1 Perca fluviatilis
CAAAATACATTTTTCTATTAAAGCCATATAGGATATTTGACTTGACAAACTTGCATTGTCAAGTGCAATGCCCAAGCTGCAATAAGTAACTTTAGACTGGAATGATGAAGTGTTTGGGTTCATTTCTTTAAAGTAGCTACCACAGAGGTTTACCTATTTTGGATTAGTCATATACCACCCTATTTTAGTCATATATTAGTCATATACCACCCTATTTTAGTCATATATTAGTCATATACCACCCTACTTTTAACCAGCAAATCTATTGTGCTGTATTGGAATAACTGACCCCAGACAACTCTAACAAAAAAGGTACGGCTTACTGAACAATAACTTAAATGTATAAATAACATTTAGCCATTAGATTGAATAACAAAAAAACACACACAAATCACACCCTTCAAATATGCTAACTGCAATATTTCTTCAAATGATATTACACACAACTAGCTACCCCTTTACCCGTTTCTTTATCAGTTTCCACTTATACCACTCCAGCTACACAAAATGATTCCTCCCCTACAGCATTTCAATGTAAAACTTACTCAAACCCTATTAAACCACTGTGTTACCACGGGCGGGCTCATGTGGACGTGCAGCAGCCAGCAGGACGTTATCTTCAGTGAAGCAAACACACAGAAATCCAAATTACAGTTAGTTGTTAGTCCCAGAAACACAGTTCAAACACGAAAACCAGTCACCAGCTACGGCAAAGTCCTCCTCAGCAGGGAAACACGCTGTTGTCCTCTGCGGTCCAAAATCAGCGTCCTCCGAACCAGCAACTCTCCGCCGTTAGCTCCAACTTTAGCTAGCTAGCTAGTCCGTCAGCTCCAACTTTAGCCAGGCACACTAGCACAACGTTTGTTCTAAAGCACTGCTGTTAGACAGGAAAAGTGCCGTAGTGTAGCTACACCTCTTCAGCTTCGTTATTCCACTTAGATCGTTTCCAAGCTAACTAGCGTCTCTCCATGTTTCTCAGTGTTTTCTTTCCTCTTCTCGATTTGCGATCCTCTCCACTCTCCCGTGTCTCCGCTCAGACATTTTGCGTGTGTGTGTCTGCCTGTCTCCGTCTGTCTGTGTGTGTGTGTGTGTGTGTGTGTGAAACGGGTTAGCTAGGCTACTGAGTGTTATTTTGCATTTGAATGTTTATGCCGCGTGGCCATAGTGGGATTCGTAATTTTGCTTCCGGTCTAGCTACATCCGAACCCTACACCCTAACCCGTGAAAACGGAGGAAGGAAGAAGGTATCCAATCCTCCCATCTCCAACTTCTTCAAATCCTGCTCTTTGTGAGCACCTACCAGATGCCCTACCTCCACCGATAACGGCACGACGAAGATAGTATTATTATTACACTTTATTTAGTGTTAATAATTTTAAACTGATTGAAACTAATGAAACTTTCCGCTCGTCTACTACACTGTTTAGCTTGTGCTTCCGGTGATTCTGCCGTCCGTCATGGCGTCGTCACGTGGTCGTGGTCACGTGTTTGCAAAGGGTGAATACGGCCCCTCATCTCCACCATGGATGTATTCTAAGCTATTTCCATTTCGGCACCCGTTATCCAATCTGTCCGTTCATATCGGCTGCGATCATGAGCAGAGCGGCCGCGCCAGCAGCCCGCGCACTGCAGCGATCATTTTGGCGTCTCCTCTAATTCTTTGGCGAGCCGCCAGCAAATATGTCAAGCCAGGAAGGTAATCATATACAGGAAGGCCACAGCACAGCCGCATACTTTACAAAATGGAACAGATTTCAAAATAAAACACCCAGGATTATGGTGATTTTGGACGTCTTGACTTCACAGCTGGAGAGAGAGAGACACAGGTGATAAGGCACGCAGTGAGAGAGACCGACTCTCACACACACACACACACACACACACACACACACACACGAGAGAGAGAGAGAGAGTTCACGTCACAGGTTTTTAAATCACTTTCTCAGCTCAAGGTTTTTTGTTGCAGTACTGCGAGTGTCCACTGGACAAAATTAGCGGAAAGGAAAATAGTAAAGTAAGTAATAGTGTTTTTTGAACATTAAAACATGTAAACATGTTCAAGTAAGTACAAGTAAGAACCTGAAAATTAGTATAATATGTCTCCTTTAAAAGATAATGTTGAGATACCTGCTGGCAGGGTCGGTGGTTTGATCCCCAGCTCTTCTTGTCCACTCGTCCAAGTGTCCTTGAGACACCCCAAATTGTTCCCGATGGTCAGACAGCTCCTTGCATGGTAGCTCACTGTCATCGGGTGTGAATGGATGAATGACATATAAACTGCTTTATTAATATTATTAATATTATTATTACTGCTGCTTGTAGTTGTTAAAAGTCCTAACTGAGCTAGATGTGATGGGCATTAGAAAACAGAACTTTTAAGACCAGAGCCTGCTGTCGCGCTGTAAAAGAAATGTGATGTTTTTTGTAGTCAAAGTAAAATCTAATGTGACTTATTTTTTTATTTTGATATTTGTGTAATTGACATTGCTTAGGACAATCATGTTCTGCTTCTTTTTATGTCTTAAGGTGCTAAGCCAAGAGTTTGTCAGGTTAAACTAGACACTGTTGTTGGCTGTGATATCAGAATTGTGTATGTACAGTATGTTTTATCTGATGCACTCTCAGGGCATCATGTAATTTCAGGCAGCTCTTCACTATTTCTATCTAAATAAAAGATGAAATATGTCAAACTGTATGTTGTGACTGTTGTGGATGTTTTCTGTGTTCAAACTTTAATAAAAGAAACAAACTACAAACATACTTCTGATCCTTCAACATGTATCTTGGCTGCTCAACAGGTTTCAGTTTTTTGATTAATCCTCCACATTGATCGTCATAATAAAGTTTAATTCTGATATCTAGAATGACTTTTGGGAAACTCTCAATCACTCCATCTATATAAATCTAAATATATATTTACTCAAGCAGCTGGAAGTTAACGTGAATCTGGGAGAATCCGTGGAAGAACATGACTTAATAATACAGATAGACTGTAACACTTTCAAATTAAGCTTTTTCATCATCTTTATTCATTATGTCATTATGTGTATACCCAAAGTTCACTTAAAAAAGTGGTATTTACACATCCTTTAAGTCTAACTATACGCTAATGGTTGTTTAAAAGTAATATCTCTCTTATGTCAGATTCAGCTGCAGGAGTTTGTCATCAATACAAACTGTTAGAGAAGATCTCAGGTAGAAGTACACATAATAGTCTTAGGATTACAAAAGATGGGTGTAATGGTACAGTCTGCAGGAATACCTTTTTTAACCCTTTTGCTAGTCTGGATCCACGGAAGAACATTTCCAGGATAACTGTCTCACATCCACCGTGTGAGGTGTGTGGGATTGCTGTGGACGAAGTACACACGGAGATACACTGGTAAGATCTAATGAGGTTTAACTATGTATCAGCTCATTTAAATAGCTCATGTTACTGTAGTGTGTCAACAGTTAACTTCATTCAGTATTGTATGTGGCTGTTTTCTTTTGCGGGGTGCAAATGTTCCACCAAAACAAGTTCCAACCCAGAGTTTTGTTGTCCTATGCCAGAATGCATCTGTGGTTTAGCCATACCTTACTTCATAATCAAATTATCAGAAAGTATTAATAACATTTTACCTGGTTGGTGATGCAGAACGGCGGCATCTTACTGCCAACTCACACAGTATCTCCTTTCTGTACAACATTTAGATAATTAACTTTTATTCTGAAGAAATTGCACCGGAAACGGTTTTACTTCTGCTGATAAAGTGGTCAGGAGATGAAGACATTTGTGCAACAGTAAAGTTGAAACTGTGCAGTGAATTTAAGAGTTAATTTGAGGCTCTGAGGTTTTCATATAATAACAAGATGTAATGTCCGTGTGAAGATAAAGCGCTTTTTGCAGTTTGAACACATTATGAGCAGCTTTTGTGCAGAATGCATGAGTCATAGTTACTGTATGTGAGGATGACGCTTTTATTCTGAAGGATTTGTGCAGGAAGTGGTGCTGTAATTGCTGGTACCCGTTAGGAGTGGCTCCATCTCTGTTATTAGAGACGTTGAGATGTTAAAGTGATGCTTTATCTTTAGGAGACATCGACAGCGATGGAGCTTCTTCCTCTTCTGTGTCTCTGCCTCCTGACTCACTCTGGAATCACGTCTGCTCAACTAAACGGTAAGAAAACTGATCATTACACTGAATATGTATTTGGAAATGTCATTGTTTTACATTTAATTTTAATCATGCTGTGGCATCATTTCTGTGTGTGTGTGTGTGTGTGTTTGTGTGTGTGTGTGTGTGCCATTTTGTCGTGAGAAGGTGGGGCATCTGGATTTCCCAGAAACTGTCCATCCTGCCAACTGCCTGTAGCTTCTTTTTTTTTTGATGTGTCATGAACGGTAATGATTAATAAAGATTAGTTAGCCCAACATGAGTTAACCTGCTTCTTTATTGACGAGCTTACACACTTGTGCCTACTCATTCCAGACGCACCCCAATGTCGTCGCCCCCGCGACTACGGTGGCCTGAAGTATCTTATCATTACAATAAGCTAAAGTAGAAACTACAATATGACAAGTTTATTTTTATTTTTTAATTTTATTTCGATCACATAAATACACAACATCACATACATAACATAAATGGTAAAAGAAAACGGCCCCCAGCGGCCGTCCCCCGCGGCCGTCTCCTGGCGTGTGAGGCGTCCTTTCCCCATAGTCGCGTCCCCAGTGGCCGCCTCCCAGCATATAAGGCGTCCTTTTCGTCCGTCTCCCGGCGTGTATGAGGCGTCCTTTTCGGCCGTCTCCCGGCGTGTATGAGGCGTCCTTTTCGGCCGTCTCCTGGCGTGTGAGGCGTCCTTTCCCCGTAGGGTATTTAAAAATAATTATAAAAATATATAAAAAACGAGAAAAACGTCCCTGTGAACACGTATCAATAGATTAAAAATAACGTGACATTTACACGAAATGCCGTGAGACCGGGTTGTTTGTTCCTATAGTCTAGTTACATCTGTCCATCCTGTGTGGGTGTGGTCTGAGGATGGCCTGTCTTTGCTAACCTGACCTGTTAATTTGGTTTAATATGGCTTTGCAATGAATGTCTTTTGCTTGTTCACCTGTTTGCCATATGTGTTACAGTGGGGAAACACATTATATCAGAAAAAAACGATTCAGAAATAGTGTTTGCAGTGAGAAGGGCCACTACACATATTGTCCGTTAACACATTGTGTTCACAGGAGCAGCTCCAGAGCCATCTGTCAAGATACTTAATAATCCAACAAACAACTCAGTGCTGCTGCAGTGTGAGGTTCAAGATGCTTCTCCAGACCTTAAAGTAGAGCTGCAGGACAGTGCTGGAAACACACTTCCTGCTGAGGGGCCCCAGGTCTCAGAAAGAGGAGACAGATACTACATCACCCTCCAAACTACTGTGTTCAAGACCGACAACTTCAGCTGTGTCGTCACACAGGAGGAAACCAACCAACAGATTTATGCTCAGACCTTTGTGCATATCAGTGGTGAGTTTATTTATTCAATAGATAATAATTTAAATAGTTGGTTATTCATTTTCAAAATGTTTGAAACTGAGTGAAAACTGAACCTTTGTGGCTATATTTACACCACTACGTTTTGGTTTAAAAACAAATATCTTTTCCTACGTTTAGGCCTCGCGTCCACACTACTGCAGCGTTTCCGAGACCCTAAAACGGAGACTTTTGGAAACACTGCTGCCCCTGTTTTGGTTTGAAAACTCTAGGGTTGCTTTGTAGTCTGGACGGGCACAAACGGAGACATTTGGTCATTCAGTCTTATCGGTTAGGTGGCTTACAGACCTTTCAGTAACAGTTCCACCTCTCCGTCGGTCCAAGCTAATAAATCCCTGCTCTTCTCCAAAGTATTTTCTTTATGTTGAACTTATACATCCATGATTTTCAACCCCAGAGTAACGTCAGATGGACTCCTAGTCTGTGTTCTGCCGTTTTTGCCTTGTAGTCACGTTACTTTCAGCAACAGTTCTACCTCATCATCAGTCTAAACAAAGACAAAATTGTCAATTGATACTCCTCTTACGTTATTAAGGACAGAGATTAGTTCTGCTACTGGAGGTAAAACTCTAGCCTGGTCCTACTAGACTATGGTACATTTCATTTGTACAGAGAGTCTGGCCATGTTAACTTCCTTGAAGGCGGGTACTCTGTTGAAGTTTAAAACTATTGGATCTGTCCAGAGCCACTCTGGATCTGCTATAACCAATCGCTAATGTTAGCATTGCTAGCGTTAGCCTTAGCCAACTCCTTCACCACTAACGGAGCGAACTGGAAAATCTAACTTCTCCCGAACCCCGTGGGGAGGAGGGCCACAACATCATGGCCACCAACAAAACTCAGCAAAGATTTTTCTTGCTCGGGTTTTAACTTCTGGATATTCGGCAGTGTTGCCACAAAGGACCGAATGGCTTCGCTTGCATCTTTTTCTGCCGCCATTACGGAGCTACAACTCAAACTAGCACACAACCTCAACGTCATCGTTCTCAGCCACTCCCTCTGTTCGCTGATTGGGCCGCCAAAGATTTGACCGGAGAAAACCGCAAAACCAGACGGACTACTGAAGGAAAATGAAAATTGAGCGGAAGTACGTAGGAGGGCGGAGCCAGGCTACAAAAACTCTTGCCGGGAGATTTTTTTTGGGTTAAAATGCTTCTTTAAAAAACAAAACAGTGTAAATGTAGCCTTACTTTCTGATTTACTTTCTACCTGTTTAGGTAAGTAGGCTGGTGTGTGCATTGTTGTTGAGCGATCACCAGCAGGGACATTGTTTGGCTCATTAGCAGGGATGTGGTCAGCACATGTAGCCAACCATCATCAGCTCTTGTATTTAACAACTGGCATTTGTTTGAAGGGGCAGCTTCAGCGGCAGACTCCTCCGACGAAGACTCAGAAGGACAAATGAGTCTACGGAAGGGTCTAGGCGGGAATCCTTTCAGAAGGCTAGGTGAGCTAAGTATCTTTTTACCTTTTGAATCATGTGTAAATTTTTCATTCCTGTTCATGTTTCCTATCAGCCTCGGACATACATACAGTACCAGATCCAAACCACCCTTATCTATCCCACCAGCTCCACACACCCAACAGCCAACACATCCACCCCTGCTGTTCTCTCCTGGGCCTACTCAAACACCCAAGCCTACTCATCACCCCCAAATGGAGATTTTCTCTCTACCCACCGCCACATTTTCTTCCACTGTCTTTTAAATTTCACGCTGTGACCATAAGTTATATGCCGTCCACCAGGACCTTTGGGAGAGTTCTTGGAGGAATTAGAGGTCCTCCTTTCAAACATCCCAGAAAATGCCCCTCCACTGCTTTTTCTTGGCGACTCAGACAGAGAAGTCATCTGACTTACTTATTTTACTTTATTCCTTTGCTCTCTTACTCAAAGGAAATTGCTAAAATCAAAACACCCGTCCATTAATATTAACAGTCACACACAGTGAACCAGTGGATCCTTATTTCCACCCTTCAGCATCTGGTGTCTCAGGCTCGGCACTCTCTTTGCTCAAATCTTACCTCAAAGGCCACACCTGCTTGGTAACTTGTAGAGGATCTGTGTCAGAACCATGTCTACTCACAACTGGGGTCCCTCAAGGTTACGTCCTGGGTCCCCTCCTCATTTCTCTGTACACCAACTCTCTTCGTTCTGTTATTCACTCACATGTCTTTTCCTATCACAGCTACGCAGACGTCACCCAACTAATTCTCTCTTTTCCCCAGTCTAAAACACAGGTAGCAGCTCGCACCTCTGCCTGTCTGACTGACATCTCTCATTGGATGTCCACACCAAGGTTATTATTGGAAGCAGTACTCAGATTATTTACTTAGATGTATTTTATGGCTGAAAAGAGGGTTGATTTTTTGGTATAAAACTGGGCTGTCAGTAGAATGGCGCTTTATATATATACATATATATATATATATATATATATATATATATATATATATATATATACATATATGTGTGTATGTGTATTTTATATATATATATATATATATATATATATATATATATATATATATATGTACAGTTTGGACACACCTTCTCAGTCAATGTGTTTCTTTATTTTCATGACTATTTACATTGTAGATTCTCACTGAAGGCATCAAAACTATGAATGAACACATATGGAATTATGTACTTAACAAAAAAGTGTGAAATAACTGAAAACATGTCTTATATTTTAGATTCTTCAAATTAGCCACCCTTTGCTTTTTTTGATAACTCTGCAAACCCTTGGTGTTCTCTCAATGAGCTTCATGAGGTAGTCACCTGAAATGGTTTTCACTTCACAGTAGAGCCCTGCAAGCCTGGGCTCGGGCCATTTTTTTTTTTTACAGATCGGGCTCGGGTCGGGCTTGGGCTTATTTTAGCTTCTCTCCTCATTGTCGGGCTGGGGTTGGGTAGGGCTTGAACACCACGGGCCAGGGCCGGGTTAGGGCTGGAGTTTTTGGCCCATGGCAGGGTTCTACTTCACAGGTGTGCTTTGTCAGGGTTAATTAGTGGAATGTTTTCTCTTATTAATAAAAAAGCAAAGGGTGGCTACTTGGAAGAATTTAAAATATAAGACATGTTTTCAGCTATTTCACACTTTTTTGTTAAGTACATAATTCCATATGTGTTCATTCATAGTTTTGATGTCTTCAGTGAGAATCTACAATGTAAATAGTCATGAAAATAAAAGGAAATGCATTGAATGAGAAAGTGTGTACAAACTTTTGGCTTGTACTATATGTATATATATATATATATATATATATATATATATATATATATATATATATATATATTATAAATTGGTGCTACATTGCCAAAGAAACTGGCGGTCAGCTGGTTAACCCTTGTGTTGCCCTTCGGGTCCCAGTGACCAGGAAAGGACAACCAAGGATTATGTACTTCACCGTTTTTTTGTTGAGAATTGCTCTCTAAACAAGGGTTAATACAGCACCTTAGTTCTTGTTTGTACAGCATTTTGGTCAGCTTAAACTGTGTTTAAATGTGTTCTAGAAATAAACTTTACTTACTTACTTTACTTTGTTGAGAATTGCTCTCTAAACCCTGTTTCTTGTAAAGGGAAGTACATAATCCTTGTGTTGTCCTTCGGGTCACTGGGACCCGAAGGACCACACAAGGGTTAAAGAGCAAACAAGTATTATAGTATTATATAATGTTTTATACATATGTAAGATGAAATTAATGTTACTGTATATGTCTGATGAATGTAGTGAAGTAAAATGTATAAAGTAGCATCAAATGGAGATACTCAACCAGCACTTATTGGTCAGATGTGTCTAGGGGGGCGGGAGCAAAAATGTAAATACAGGAAGAAGGTGCTGTGTTTTGGACTAGTGCATATTTCTCTCATCTCTATGGTCAAACCAGCTCATTTCATTTCAATAATCGGACATTGTTTCATGAGCGACTTAATAACGTCGACACTCTCTATCATTCTGCTATCCGGTTTGCCACAAATCGCCCTTTCATTTCCTACATCCTGCTTCTTACAGTGCAGACGCTCTATTGCTTGCTCCTGCTTCTGCTTGCATATTTTTGCTGATAATCTTGCTTTTCCTCTGACAGAAACTATGAGCAGCGGCTCTTGGATACTTAGTAGGCTATTGTCATATTTGAACATATTTCTGCGTGAGCGTGGCCTACCAATAGCTCAAGCCTGTCCTAAAGTGACTGTAGCTAAAGCTAATTAGCAGCAAGATGCCACCCTTCTCCATAGAGGACTACTACAAACTCCTTCAGAAGATTGCAGTTCTGGAAACCAAAATTTACCAGTTAGAAGTAAACGTGGAAGTGAACAGATCATGTGGAAATGACACCACTTTACCAGTGACCCAAAACAATGGACAAAGCATGCTAACACACGGCTAACTAGCACCAGCAAGACCACAAAGAAACAAGAGGGCTGTGGAACGGATACTAAATCAACAAGTGGCAGTCCTCCCTGGAACTCTTTTGGTGCAAAACCTAAGAGTAAATAATTTTCCTGGGAAATGGGAGGACGACTAACGGGCAGAGCACAGCGCCCTGAGATTTGTGATACGACCGGCTGGCCTGCATTATCATCCAGACAGAGCACCTCTTCAACTCCTGTACTTAGCAGGACACCCAGGTAGCAAACAGACGTTGGGCCAACGTCAATATTGGTTGGTTACGTTGGCCCAACCTATACAACAGAAATACAACGTTGGGCCAACGTTGGCATGGTCAGCTGCGATGGCCCGACCTATCTGACAGAAATACAACGTTGGGCCAACGTTCGTATGGTCAGCTGCAATGGCCGAATTACGTTACTTCAAAATATATGCTTGCAGCATTTCATGTTTTATCACTCTTCCCAGTAAACATGGCGAAAAGAATATTTGTCTGGCTCGTTTTTATGACGTTTTTTCCAAGCAATACAATGCATCAAATGTGTGAAATCAGAACAATGTATTTATTAAAGATTACAAAGAAATGACAGGACATCATATGACAAAAGATGGATGAATAAAATAATATAAGAATAATAATTTCCTCTACATTCCCATTTTGTGTAAAACTGAAAATGTAACATAAGGGGGTAAAATGAGGTAACATGTTCAATCTTTCCTTATTTTAAGTACTTTATTAAAGTTTATGCAAAACAAGTTTACTGTATAAATACAGTATAAGTAATAACATACAAAAACAAGATAAAACATGTGCAAATCATTGCATAATGTGCAAAATATAATAATATGCATTGAATGTGTTTTAAGTCCAGAATCTTTCATTAAGTGCTGTGACACAGTGGCTGTTTATTACAGTCTGCTGTAAAAACGTTACATCTGGTTTTAAATAAATTTTCCTGGGCTAATCCCTTATCGAAAAAAAGAGCTTTGCTACAGACAGCAGCCTCATATCTGCGCCCAGTGTGTTGACAAACAAGTCACCAACACAGACACTTACTTTTAGCTTACCCGGTTTCATACAATACATTTCAGAAACATTTACTTGTTAATCATTGTTTTATTTGTCTGACAAGTCATCTAAACAAACCTTACCCAGCAGCAGATCCGTTTGACATATAAAACACCGTATGTAAACAATGTACAGTTTATTTATGTAAATACCGTATTTTATAGGTATCATACCCTGTCCTCGCTATATTACTTACACAACATGAATACCATCTAAACGTCTGGATGCATCGGCCCTAAAGATGAGCCGCGAGCTCATTCTTACAGGAGAAACGGTGAGTGTGTGATATAGAATTGTATACCGTTATTTTCCGTTATCTTCTAACCGTTAGCCTCCACTTCAGCCGTTAACGTTAGCCCAGCCAGTCCAAGGTAATCTGCTCGATTAAATATATTGTTTTGTTATATAGCTATTTGTTTCAATATGTAATCAATCTGTTATCTAGTAAGGCTCGATCTGTTATATGGCTTCACGTTAGCAATCTGATGTAAATTTCGCCTTATAATTTAGCATACCGGTAATTTAGCGACAGCTAGCATCTACATCTAGCCTGCTAGCTTCTAGCTAACAGTTAACGTTAGCTAGCTATCGAGCCATAGCTAGGTAAACATAGCTTTCGTAGGCATACCGCTAGCTAGATTAAACAGAATCGAAATCAGCTGTAATTAACGTTAGTTATTTGTTTGGCAGCATAGTACGCTACAGAGATAGCTACGTAACTACACACTAGCTATGTCTGCAAACATTTATTCAGACAGAACACTTAAACGTCAGGCAAAGCGGAGGGCTTACAACGTCCTTAGTGAGGTTCATAGTGAGGTTAACGTCAATGCTGAATCTGACGCAGCCGACGTAAATATATGCCTGGCAAAAAACGCCCCTGCTGATGATGTGTGGTCAGACGCTGTATCTGATTGGCCCATGTCCTATGAATCAGACGAGTTAGAGACTGAGTTTAATGTTGACGATAACGTGATTGGTGAATTTTGGTCAGATGCTCTAACAGAAACTGACTCAAGTGATGACGAATCTGTTGAGTCTGCAGAGTGTCTTGGGGAGGAGCTCAGAGGTTGGGCAATAGACAGCCAAATACCACAATGCCACCTAAATGGGCTCTTGGGCATCCTGAGAAGATATCATCCATATCTCCCGAAGGATGCCCGCACTCTTTTAAGTACTCAAACAAATTATGAGGTCCAGCAGATTGCTGGTGGCACCATGCATTATTTTGGAGTTGAGAAAGGCATTAGGCATGTGTTAAACCAGATAGACCCTCTCCCAAAAGCCATTCATTTACAAGTGAATATTGATGGACTACCTTTGTTCAAAAGCAGCAATCAGCAGTTCTGGCCCATTCTAGGCTTGGTAGAGGAAGACAAAACAAAGCAACCATTCGTCATCGCTTTATATCTTGGATCTAAAAAACCAGAGAATGTCAATCTGTTCCTGGAAACATTTGTGAATGAATATGGAAAGCTTAAATTAGAGGGTGTGGATGTAATTGGCAAATGTGTAGATATTAAAATTTCCAATTTTGTTTGCGACGCAAGTGCGAGGGCTTTTGTAAAAAACATTAAAGCCCACAATGCATACCACGGCTGTGAAAAATGCACACAGGAGGGAACATGGGCGGAAAATCGCATGACTTTTCCTGAAGTTGATTCACCCTTAAGGACAGATACGTCTTTTATTAATAAAGATGATGAGTTTCACCATAAAGGGACCAGTGTTTTGACAGGGGTTGGAATTGGTATGGTTACCCAATTTCCATTAGATGTTATGCACCTGGTTTTTCTTGGGGTTATGAGAAAGTTGATAGGTTTTTGGATGAAGGGACCACTTCCAACTCGTTTAGGTGCTCATCAGATAGGCCTAATTTCTGCAGCTCTTATGTCCTTTGCCATGACACTCCCCAGAGAGTTTGCACGGAAGGGGAGATCACTTGTTGAGGTAGATAGGTGGAAAGCAACAGAGTTCAGAACTTTTCTCCTGTACACTGGTCCAGTGGCACTGAAAGACCATCTGCCAAATGTTCTATACCACAATTTTATGCTTCTGCATGTAGCCATTCGGATTTTATGCTGCCCCTCACTGTGCCTCCAGTACTGTGATTTTGCTGAAAAGTTACTGATCACATTTGTTGAGCATTTTCAATCTGTTTATGGTAATTACGTTGTGTATAACATACACGGGCTGACACATCTTGCCAATGATGCAAGGCAGTTTGGTGTGCTGCATAATTTCTCAGCTTTCCCATTTGAGAACTTCCTCTACACATTAAAAAAAATGATTAGGACCCCCTCAGGCCCCCTTCAACAGATCATCAGGAGATTGTCAGAAAAAGCAAATGTCAGAACTAAAAAAAGGGTGTGCAAGGATGGTTTTTACCAGGAACATAAGAATGGGCCTTTTCCATACAATGTGACATCTCAGCAGTTTACACAGTATAAGCAATATGTAAATGGTGGATCTTCAATTAGTTTATCAGAGGGAGACAACTATATTCTGTTCAATGGAGATATTTATATAGTGAAAAATATTTTAAAAGACAAGGAAGCATCGCATCTAGTCTGTCTTAAATTCCAAAACAAGTCATCTTTTTTCACCTATCCCATTGATTCATCGAGTCTTGATATATCCTTTGTGAAACAACCCGGGCAGTCATTGACTATTGTTCCTACGCAGACTGTTTCAAAAGTCCTTCTTTTACAGTATAAGGATGGGTTTGTGGCATATCCTTTACTGCATACTGCTTGATTTCCCCCCCCCTTCTGCATCTGACAAATGTACAGTACTTACCAATCATAACGAATAGTAATAATAAGATTTAGAATAGTTTAGATCATTTCCACAGTTAGGGAAATTAATAGAGCTTCAATAAATGTATATAGTTTGTAACACTAGATATTTTTTTAAATTTTTTTTTTTTATAGATGTATTCAATAGTTGTTTTTACTGAAAAGAATGAGATCGAGGTTATACCAAGTGACTGGCTGAGCATCGACAAAAAAGTTTCCTTTTGGCCCCCATATAACGGTACAAGATGTAGAAAAGCAGTTGAAAAAAATGAAACTCCTGATGAAGAATGGGACGAATATGAAACTGAATGGGTGGCTGAGTATGGTAAGTTATTGAGTAAGTATTAAGAAATATAGAGAAATAACTATTCAAATCTATTGCTCAAAATTAAAGATGCTCCTTGTGAGCTATGCCTAGACAAGCAGTTCTTTTCAAATGTTCAGATAGTGATGTTGTTTGTTTCTATATTTAGATTCCTATGAAAAAGCCAGAAGAAAGCTGGTGAAGTTCTGTGAAGGCAACAGTTTGGAGTCTACAGATGAGGACAGTGTACGGAAAAGAGTGTATGTTTCCACTATTCTCTGTTCTCCTTTTATAGCCTACTGCTTATTTGCAGTATAAAAATTGATTACTCTTAATGTGTCCAACAGACCATTGGCAAAATATGTAAATGGATTTACATCTGGTACAGCCTCAGGAAGACCTCCAGTGCAGGCCTCAACAAGCCGGCTCCACACAGGTACAGACGAAAACATTCAGTGGTCATTGCACCAGCCTTGAGGAATTATTTCCCCATAATGGTCACCAAAGATTCCTTAAATCCAAATTAAAGATTTGGGAATATCGTCCCTAGAGTTGTAGATAGAATGTAAATAGAATAATAATTCCAAGGGGACGATATGTTGAAAGGAACTTTTGAACAATAGTCACTTTCCTGTTGTATAAGATTGCGGCGAAACTCTGGATGGAAGTAAATAGATTGTACATTCTACTGATTCTGTTTCTTACTGTTTCATATGCAGAGACAATGGAAAGACCAAAAAAGAAATTCTGCAGTAATGGAGCCAAAAGCCTGACCTTGCCAACCATACCTCTATTTGCACCATCAGCACCTGCTGTGACAGTCCCTGAACCAAGACAAGATGGTACGTATAACTATTCCAAACCTTTTACAATAGTTTACTTGGAGTTTTTAGCAATTACCCTTTTAGTCTATAACATGAATTAGAAACTGTTCAAGTAACAAAAATAAAATGAATGTAACCAAAAAGAACTTTGCCTGGCTAAGTTTTACTATTTTCAAATGACAAACCCTTTTCACAACCACAATTTAAAAAAAACTTGGGATGTTATGTAAAATGTCCAACTCTTGTAAACCCATATTTAGGACATAGACAACATATCAAATGTTGAAAATGTCAAATTTTACTAATTTATAGGAAATGTAAGCACATTTTGAATTTAATGCCAGCAACATGTCTAAAAAAAAAAGCTGGGATGGATACAACAAAAGGCTGGAAAAGTTATGTTATGATAAAGACAACAAAACAAGAGACACAGTCTCTCTCTTTATACGTTCAATTCTGTATAGTTATAATGTTGCATCTTATGTTTGTCTTATTCAGAAAGAGAACTCCGGCTCTATCAGATGCTGGAAGAGATAAAGGGTCAAGTCAGGCAGAATTCGCTCCTCCTTCAGGCCATACTGAGAAGAGAGAATGCAGCTGAAGTTGTAAATGAGGAATTTCAGTTTCCTTTAAGGAGCATGACAGGCATAAAAGATCTGGAGGATAGGCTGTCAAACAGAGACACACAACGTTCTCTAGTAAATTCTAATGATGTTCTGTAACTTCACTTAAAATAATACTAACATATATAGAGACCTAGACCTGATTTACTGCTGCTTAACACATGATTTGTTTTCATAGACAAGATATCTTACCAGCTTGGGTGGAACATCTGCCAAAGACATTGTCCACAGAATCATGAGGGAGATTATGACCAATGAGTTGGCCAACAATTTTAATTGGCAAGGGAGAGGACAGAAGAGCCCCTTTTCTGCGCTCTTGCTGGCAAAAGTTGTCATAGGTGATATGTTTTAAAAAACATTCAAATATTCAAAACTTAGACATAACTTTGAAATAGCAAAAGAGGAAACAACCCCTTACAGTCTCACATAATGTGTCATTGAATGAAATACAAGTCAATGGAAGAATGCCAATTAATCAACTAATCGTACAGAACTCTACAAAATACAACTCAGATGATCTGTCAGCTAACCCTTTCTCTGTTTAATTTTCTTTAATTTCATGCTGATAGATGCAGCCAAAAAACAAGGCACAAAAGTGGTGGAAGCCGAGGAAAAAATTAAAACCTGGCTGAAGTACAGTGGAGACCGAAATGGAGGAAGAAAAAAAAGAGCAACAGAAAAAGGTACACAAGGCCTTTAGTAAGGCCAAGTAACGGTGATGTTTTTTTTTTTGTAAGACTGATCTATACCTTTGCAAATGGTTGGAGTTTTAAGTAATTTACATTTTGATAATTTTTTTCTTCAACACAGAAAAGCAGATGCCTCCCCCTCATGCAGATTCCAGCAGCTGCGAAAGTGAATGTAAGTGTCTTCCAATGATTGTTTTTTCTTCCTCTGTCTAACCCACCATTAAACAGAGGCGTATTTCATCTTCACTAGGCATACAGCCTTATCTTCACTGCATGAAGATGTATAAAAAATGTGCTACCCCAACAACTTTTTTTGAAAATGTCTTGCTGGCATCAAATTCAAAATGGACGTTAAAATGTACCATGAAATACACTGTTAGACTTGTTATGTAGATATGCGGAGTCACTGTAACTACCCCCTTACAATACCATAAGTGTACATGTTTTTTACAGTATGATGCCCTTACCGCAGTTCCATTGTACAGTATGATACTGTAACTTGTATGAAAAATGTGGTGTGGTTGTTTACCACAGAGCTGAAGTTGATGGGCATTTGGTTGGGGAGGGGAAGGAGGAACAGTCTTGTTTAGAAGCTTTAGAAGACTTCTGCTTGCTGATCCACATCTGCTTGGGGGTCTCCAATCCAGACAAAACTCCGCCTATCCAACCAACGAAGGCAACGAGTACTAACGAGGAAATGGAAATGTGTTACCCATTGATATATATAAGGTGTTACCTTTCCCATACGTTCCTATACCGAAGCTAACTTGTTTGCTAACACAGCACTGTGAGCGAACATAGTTTGTTTCTTTGCGCTACTTCGAGGAAACATGTTTGGTGTTAAACTTTGGGTGACCCTCTTCTGCTCTCTGACTTTAAATGGATTAATACTCGGACAGGAACACGGTAAGAAACTGGTTTCAGATGTTTTTCAGTTCGTAGTTCAGTCGTTGCTGACCCTTCTTTCACATCATCTCAGTGTTAGAATTAAAGTTCAGCTTGTCGTCGATAAAAGCCAGGTATTTAGGTAGTTACCTGTCCCTTGATGAGGTTAATGGTCCTTTGTTACATTGAGATGAAGGAATTCACTGTCCCTGACATATTGTCTCACTGTCACGGACGACCAGGAGACTGACTGGAGTAGTGAAGCAGATCTTTATTAACAATGATCCAACAAAGAGCAGGAATCCGGTAGCTGGGGAGGCAGGTTTAGGAGGAGCAGCAGCAGACAACAGGATACAAAGTACTGGTAAGGTAAACTTGGATAGACTAGGCATAACGTGTGTGAGTCAGAGCGTCATGTAGAAACGAGACTAGACTAGTCTGTGCTGCTTATGTAGGTGGTTGTTGATTAGCTGCAGGTGGTGAACTGAGGATGAGGCTTGATGAGGTGCAGGTGTGTGTAATTAGTACTAAGGGGACTGGGAGAGTCTGATCGGCGTGAGTGACGAGGAGTATGAATCAGTGGGAGGAGTGTGTGCTGGAGAATGAGAGGGAGGAGTGAGTGCTGGAGAATGAGAGGGAGGAGTGAGTGCTGGAGAATGAGAGGGAGGAGTGAGTGCTGGAGAATGAGAGGGAGGAGTGAGTGCTGGAGAATGAGAGGGAGGAGTGAGTGCTGGAGAATGAGAGGGAGGAGTGAGTGCTGGAGAATGAGAGGGAGGAGTGAGTGCTGGAGAATGAGAGGGAGGAGTGAGTGCTAGTGCCGGTGGGACCCTGACACTCACATTCCCCATACAATGTCCTTAATTAAAAACCTGCTAAACCAGATGTTTAACAGCTGTTTTGGTTATGGTTATGATTATGGTTTAGGGTTAGGGCAACCTGTCTCAAATAAGACCCTCATCATTTTGGACACTCAGTTTTTGGAAAATAATTTGGGACACTAAACTGCACGTATACCAGTTTAAGCCCTGTGTTGTATAGTCAGATGAAGTGTCAGTGCAGAGTGTAGTGACTAAAGGTGGGGATGGGGCTGGGGCTAGAGGGTCAGTGTCATATATATATATATATATATATATATATATATATATATATATATATATATATATATATATATATATATATATATTTGGGCCAACCAAAGCGGTCTCGTCAGCTTCTTCGTTCATGTTCACTGTGGTTTGTTGTTGTCTGAAGTCATGAACGCTAGTTGGTGCTCCAGTATAATCGGTCCGCCGAAACTCATCTCGTGAGAAACGTCCCGCGGGGCAAAAATAAGTGTGATTCAAATGCGTAAAAAATGTTTAACGTGTTTTTGTGTAATTAATTAACACATTAAAGTCTGTAATTAATTAACGTGTTAAAGTCCCGACTCTATTTTAGACTCTATTAGATATATATATATACTCTATTAGATATATATATATATATATATATATATATATATATATATATATATATATAAGTTGAAGGTGTTTCTTCAACTACAGGCACTTTTGGCCTTGTGAACATGAAGGGGAAAAAAGTGTTCAAATCAAAATTGTCACAGTCTAACAGGTTAATATAACTAGTCTAGTTTGATGATCCATAAGAGAACGCACTTACATTATAAGACAAATTGGTGTATTTTAACCTATTTTCTGACCCGAGCTGAACAAATGTCATTTCCATCACATGTAAATATTTGATTATTATTTAAAAATAGTATGATATACATCATTTCTTAACAGTGTAAGACCACTTTCACACATAGTTTTACCAGTTTATACCTATTTTGCAATTACCATAGATTTGTGGATTAAGTAAATTAATTGTCATGAGGACCAAACACAAAGCTTACATCCACCGCAACCTGAAATATAATATTGGATTGGTTAGATACATTTCAGAAAAATAACTACTTGTGTTATTACATTAAGTGGAACATTATCCAATAAACTATGCAAAAGTTTTTAATGAGTGATTAGAATTTTGTTGATATTTAAAAAAAAGTTATGAGGTGGTGGAAATGACTGGGTGTTGTGGAAATGACAATTAATGGACGTCCATGTAGAAAAACAGAAGTCATTTATTTGAAACCTTCTGAAGCAGACAATTCCATTTAACAAATCATTAGTCTCATTAGTCATTAGTCTGTTTGGTTCCATAACCAGATGAAAAGTTACAGTCTTACTGTAAACGACTTTAACTACAAATAGTCACATGAAAAATGTAAGTTACGCATTAATTGTGATTGTAAAATTGTAACATTCTAATTGGTTATATTTGGTATACATATGTGGCCACACAATCTATAAATTGCACCTGGTAAGTATAAATGTCATTTCCACCCAAGAAGGTAATGTGTTGGAAATGACGGTGGTGGAAATGACAATCCTATAGTATTTTGTAAATAAATCCAAGCTAGTATTACAGATTAGCTATGAATTAGTAGCTAGCATTGCATGCATGCAAAATACATCTATTTATGTTAAAAAATCTATTTATTTACAAACTCAATTGATGTTACGCCATGTTTGGAAATGACATACAATAAAAATATTTTCATTTCAAGCAATATTTAACTTGAGTTTTCTTCTCCAAATTGTTGAAGAAATTCAAAATCTCCTCCATGGCAGACATGTGCTGTGATGTCATTGTTCATCTCCATAGAAACTACCCAAACAATCTTTCATAAAATCTTTTTAAAAGGGACATTACAGCGTTGTGGTGGAAATGACGGCAATACTGTGGGACAACTACATTTTGTATATAAAATCACATTAATAGTTGTCTGACCTTAAATACCTCAATTATGTTTTGATTATTTTACTGATACTTTATTCAGTCATATTAAAAAAAAATAGATAAATCATTTTTTGACACTTCTTTTTCATTATTGAAGATCTGAAGTCTGGGTGTGGGACAAGCACAAAACAGCAATATTTGCATCTATAATGATGTTTAAAAAGGTGAAAAAATTATTGTAGACTACCGGTAAAAAGTTCCTGAAGTACTTTCATTGTAAAGTTAACTATGAAAGTGTGAATTTTTCAAAATTAAATGTTTTTTTATAAAATATGATCAAAGGACATGGAAGTGCCCGTAGTCTAAGAATCGCCCATATATATATATATATATATATATGTGTATATATATATGTGTGTGTGTGTGTATATATATGTGTGTGTGTGTATATGTACATGTTTCTTTTATAATCTTTATGCTGTTTATCATCATTCAGGAGCTGTCATACAGATGTTGTTAAAGATCTGTCATACAGATGTTGTTAAAGATCTGTCGAGTCTTTGGTTTCACTAACGTTCCAGCTAGAGAGCTGTGCTGTTAAAGGAGTGTAAAATGTATTTCCATGCTTCTTTTCATCATATCCAGTATATGATGTGTTGATGGTGAAGTTCATATTAAACCTCATGTTTCTGTGTTAGCCCCTAGTTTATACAGTCAATGGTTCCAACAGGTTGGTGTTTAGTTTAGTTTTAGACTGCAGCTGCTTTCAGCAAGAATCTCAGTACTAATAATTATGGATCAATATTTATTATTTTAAGTCATTAGTAGGTATGTTATTTACATGAAGTCCAGGCCATAAGTGACTTGTCAAAAGTCTACTTACAGTCAGTCTACTTACAGTCAGGAGTCATGTGATTACTGCAGGATTTCCTCATGTTACTACTGATGCTCAGTACTCTGTCTTCCAGTTATTCTCCGTTGATTTAAACCTTCTGTGTGAAGTGTTATAGAGAAAAAAACTTTACTACTTTTTATAGGTCTAAAAACACTTGATGTTTCAACATCCCAGTTCTCAGATTTAGTGGCTGAGTTTGAGTTGCTCATAATAATAATTTGTTATTTATAATGGCAAGGTGAAATGAAATAACCGCTATGCTGGTTCAGCAACAATATCTCTGATCTTTGTCAGAGAAAGAGATCAGAGTGTTTGATGGAGACTCTCTGCAGTATGATGCTTTTAGCAGAGTTATTGAAGAAAAGACAGATGATGCAAAAGACTGTCAGAATGTGACTTTCTTTGCCTTAACCTGACATTCTCTATTTAAACATAATGATTAAAGTATGTTTTGTCTTTCATATCCAGGTGGTGTTAAAGTGTTTGTGAAAGAAGACAGTGATGCCATGTTACCCTGTTCTCTCAGCACCAAGGAGAGCATTGTATCAGGGGTCTTTGTCTGGAGGAAAGTTGCTCAGAAAGATAAAAGTCAGAAAGTGTTCCTGTATGACGTAGGCAAACATTACAACAACGGTCGTCCAGGTCAGAGTGAAGAGTTCAAAGGTCGAGTCTCTCATTTTAAAGATCAACTTGAGTACGGCAACGCCTCCATAATCATCAGAAATACAAAGGTGACCGACAGTGGAAACTACACCTGTTATTTTCCCCGTCTTCATCAAACAGTCTACATTGAACTTGTTGTCGGTGAGTACTTTTATTAAACATTAAATTCTTGATTTATTATTTGTAGATCTCCAGCTGTCATCTGAGGTTAGAACATGGACTGTTCTTCTTTGTCCACTCAGTCTTCTGTTTAAACCTCTGACAAAGAAACTACAGATCCAAGATGTTGTTAAAACAGATGAACAACACGACTATTGGATGTTGTTCCTAAACGATCCATTTTAACAAAAATAAATCACAACTTTACACATTATGGTACAAAAGTTTTTGTGACACACACACACACACACACACACACACACAGTAGTCCAGCCTTTTCAAAATGCAACAACACACACGTGAGCCCCATCTCTGTACGTAACATAGTTTATTTTATAATTTTTTTGGGCATTATAGGCCTTTATTTGACAGGACAGCTGAAGAAATGAAAGGGGAGAGAGAGGGGGGAATGACATGCAGCAAAGGGCCGCAGGTCTGAGTCAAACCTGGGCCCGCTGCTCCGAGGAGTGAACCTCTATATATGGGCGCCTGTTCTACCAGCTGAGCTATCCGGGCGCCCCGTAACGTAGTTTTTGCTGCATGTCTGTACGACGTGAAACGTTGGACAGCCAATCACAAACTAGGGCTCGGTGATATGGAGAAAATCCAATATCACAATATTTTTGACCAAATACCTCGATACCGCAACGATATTGTAGGGTTGACTATTTGTGCTTCCACAAAATATTTACACAATGAGATTTTTGATAATTAATCACCAGTAATGTGGATATAATGACTATGTGGGTAAAGGGAAATAATAGAACAGTTACAACAGTCTGGTAAGTTCAGAAAATGACATCACTTTACTGTAATGCAGCCTTTAGAACCAGGAAAAGACACTTATGCCATATTACGATATTACAATATCCAAAATCTATGACGATATCTAGTGTCATATCACGATATCTATATAATATCGATATATTGCCCAGCTCTATCACAAACATGATTAGATCTTGTTAGAAGCATGCTGCATGCCTATTGGCTCACTGCCACTGATGAGACTTACTCCTAGATATTGCATTTTTTGATACTAAGGAGGAAGTTCAGTTGATAAACCTAAACAGTATCTGTGAACGGTTCCCCTCCTCTCCCTCCTTTAAATAAAACAACAATCTCAAAACATGAAACAAAAATAAATCACATGTTGAGTTTTTGTGAATGTCTTCATGCAAAAATATAGTTTTGTCATGGCTTTAAAGGAGCAGCTACCTCAGTAAACTATCCAGAGCACATTTTCACTGTTTAAATACGATCTGTCAACAAGGAGCACTCCCAGTGATTGAATTGAATTGAATTGAATTGAATTGAATTGAATTGAATTGAATTGAATTGAATTGAATTGAATTGGATTGAATTTATTTCAGGATAACCCCTTGAGATATAGTATCTGTGATGTTGATGATGTGTGATGTTGAGACAATTACAATTTCAGAATGATTCAGTGGACCAGGAGGTTTCTCATTGTTTCAACATGTGATACTTATGGTATAAAAATTGATCTGCCATCTTTTTCTTCTCTTCTCCTTTGCTGCTACCTGATCTTGTCTTTCCACGTAAGCAACTAATCAATGACCCTGATGGTCCTGCTGCCTGCAGGATCTTCTAAATCCTGGTGTAGGACCTGAGTCTCTGCCTCTGCTTACTGCTGCTCTAATGGTAACTCAGCTGCTGCTTGCTTTAACCACTCGGCTTCCTGGACCAAGGGAGTTTTGAGTATTTTACATCCCTGTTTACTAGTTTGCTTCTTCTTGCCTGTCATTAGCTAAGTTTCCATCAACTTGTCAATCGAATTATCTGAAGTTCGGTAAAAAAACTCATGCGAATAAAGCTGGTGAAAGTGTGTTTCCATCAAACGGCTTTAAAGCGAATAAAAACCTGTGTGTAATGACGTCACATGCTGTTTTGCGATTAAATTGGTATATCGAATTGATTTGAGACATTTTAAGGTGTTTCCATTCATTTTTGCACTGAATCGCACAAGATTCAAGCAAACTTTTGCGAACAAAGTTTTGCTAGACTGAAGTAGTTGTTGTTAATATTAGAAGCCAAGCTATAAGCTCCGATGGGCCTTTGGCCGAGGATATGATCCAGCTCATCAAAAAGGTGGAACTTGCTTTATATTTTCCCTCCGGCACCGCTGCGAGACAACTCTCTTTTTTGAGCCGTGTATCGCTGTTTGAGCGCCTTCCATTTACTCCGCAGGACGTCCCACGGCTTGCCGTAAGGGACATTCTAAAACGCTTAACGTGAAAAAGCTTAACATGGTTTAATATCTAAACAACGATCAATCATCACCAGATGTGTCATGGTCATGTCTTGTCATGAACACTTAAGCCTGTCAAAAAAACTAAATCGAAATCCAACGATAGAAGTTATCTCACGTTAATGTGTCAGATAACGTCCATAATATTTGGACATTGGGTTAGATTTGACCGTTTTAAGTGGTTATGATGAGCAATATAGAAGAGGATTTTTTTGGTGATGACTTATCGTTGTTTAGGTACATTAAACCATGTTAAGCTTTTTCACATTAGGACTTATAAAGCCAATGAGAACCGTGGAGAGTCAACCCCCAGCCACTCCGCTGCCCTGAAGCAGAAACGCGTTATGTCAGATAACGTCCATAATAATTGGACATTGGGTTAGATTATTTGACAGTTTTCCGTGGTTATGATGGGTAATATGAGAGAGAAATTTGGTGATGATTGATCATTGTTTTGGTACATTAAACCACGTTAAGCTTTTTCCTCGCCATACGGCCACTGATGAAGATAACATTAACGTGAGATAACTTCTATAATCGTTGGATTTCGATTTAGTTTTTTTGACAGGCGTAAGTGTTCATGACAAGATATGACCATGATAAATCTGGTGATGATTGATCGTTGTTTAGATACATTAAACCACGTTAAGCTTTTTCACGTTAAGCTTTTTCACGTTAAGCGTTTTTAGAATGTCCCTGTCGTAACCTTTGTTGGACATTTCCTTTGCGAGCTCCTGATAAATTATGGCGTTTCTTTGATTTTTGCTATCTAAAATAGCTGTTATATTTTTCTGGTAAATTAAATTAAAAAAGTATCTTGTCTCCTCGTTTGTCCACTTACATCTGTCTTTGTTGACACCTGTCTTGTGCGCAAACAGAGCGGAAATACTGGGCGGAAATGAACTGAAACTTCTTCTTCTTCGTTTTATTGCGGGTGAGGGCGGGCGGCAGCAGCCGGGGGCAGTGCCAAAAAGGAACAGTTTGCAGCTGGTTCCAGCAGCCTTCAGGCTGAACAGGAAGTCACAGAATCACTCAAATTCTGTTAGGTCCGATTCCGATTTAAATAAAATGTTATCAGACCCATATATCAGCTTGTACACAGTCTCCAGCTGTTTTACAAAGTCAGAGTAGCTACCAAAATGTTCTACCTGCGATCTGGTGCTGATGTTAATACCCAACAGACTGTAGATGATCTGTAATCTGAACAGATTTAGTCTCTCTCACTTCTTAACGTCACTATCAGCACCACTACATGTGTTCTGTACAGAATAATCCTTTAAATCAGACACATAGTAAAACTAAAAGCTTATATAAAACGTCATCATGTTGAGTTGATTCTGAACCAATCAGCTGGTAGATCAGCTGAGAGCCAGGCGTTTAGTTAGTGGGTCCACCACTAGAGTTGTGGAACCCAACTAAGTTTGTAAGGCAGTATAAACCAGAGGAGCCTGCCTTTACTCTATTTGGAAGATGAATGTATGAATTGTAGTATGTGAATAAGTAAATGTGATGTATTTAAAGTGTAAACTGTTATGTCTGAACACAAGTGCCTCAAGTGTTGTTTGGGTTGTTTTAATGCATTGAGTATAGTAATAACCTCCTGTGTCTGTGTGATTAAATCAAACATAACATAAACTGCCAAAGATATTGGCCCTGATTGTCTTAAAGGGGTGATAGAATGATTATATAGGGTATTTTACACTGTTCCTTGAGGTTCCTTGTGTCCTTTTGGTTGGGCTGAAAATTGCCTGAATGCTATTTTATTAGGCCCTTAACTATCCTGTGAATATGGCTTTATTTGGAACAAGAGCTTTTCTTCCAAATATGGTATGCTAATGAATATTCAGAATGAGCTACGTGCTGATTGGTTTGAGCAAACTACATAGAAACACATGGGAGACTCGACAGCAGGTCTCATATTTCATATTTCCGATTTCAAGTCAATTAATATTTGTGAAGACTAGGTGTTTCGTTAGCTGTGACTGTCCCTTCAATCCTAAATCACAGATAGTTAGATTCCTTTTCGGCGTAATTCGAGTATATTCACAGTTTGAATTTCGTCACGCCACTTATACAACATCTAACTAAATGTCTTATAAAGCTAACAACTGTGTCAGATTTCAAGTTAATGAATTTTTGTAAATTCCAGAGGAATTCTAAGAGGAGGCTAGCTAGCTCTCATTGATAGAGCTCCATCCAGCCGCAGGCTCTATCAATGAGACTCACGGACAAGCGGCGTTTATTTCCCCAATCGTTTGTTTAAATAACTCAACACATTATAATTACACACAATTAAAAGAGTAACTGGAACCTGTGGTAACAGATTGCTGGCGTAACAAGCTCGCTGACCGCGCTCTCACTCACACATACCAGGCATTTAGCTAGCAGGAAGAGGGGAGTTGGAGGCCCTGGTGCTCTGTCAGAGCAGCGGCGTTCCGTAGTCCATTAGCCCAAAACGGTGACTTTGCGCGGGTATGGAGTGCTGTGGGCTGCCAGCCGTGACTGAGCTCCATCTACCTCACAGCAGGCCGGGGTCTGTGGAGGAAGGCAGGCCAGGCGGCGAGGCAGCAACACAGGCAGCACCAGCCTCTGAACTCCGACACACAGACAAAATTTGCAATTGCAATTTCGATACAATTGCGATTAATTGTGCAGCCCTACTGTCAACGTTTTCTGACCAATAGTTATTACCATTATTTATAAAGACCAAGAGTTATTACCATTATTTATAAAGACCAACAGTTATTACCATTATTTATAATGACCAAGAGTTATTACCATTATTTTTAAAGACCAACAGTTATTACCATTATTTATAATGACCAAGAGTTATTACCATTATTTATAAAGACCAAGAGTTATTACCATTATTTATAATGACCCAGAGTTATTACCATTATTTATAATGACCAAGAGTTATTACCATTATTTAGAATGGCCGACCAAGATCCCAGAACCCAATGTGTCCCAGTGTCTGGTTTTATCTGACCAACAATCAAACCCCCCAAAATATTCAGTTTACAAAGATGTAAAACAGAAGCAGAAAATGTGTCGTTTCAGCTTAATTTTAGTGCCATAGAAATGATTTCATAGATCTAGACCAGTTTTTACATACATAGAAAACTGTTCTTTCAGTGATAATTAATTATCTAATTTCTCATAAGAAAAAATACTTAAAATAACATAACAATGTTATATTATCACATGTCTTTAATAAGCTTTTGTTCATACTGTGTTTACAGCTGCCTCTCCAGAACCCTACATCAGGACTCTGAAAGCCACAGCTGGCTGGGCCCTGCTGCAGTGTGTGGTCCGAAGGGCGGCTCCAGAACCTAAACTAGAGTGGGAGGACAGTGCTGGAAACAGACTTCCTGCTGAGGAACCACAGACCTCAGAAAGAGGAGGCAGCTACAACATCACTCTCAACACTACTGTGACCAAGACAGACAACTACCTCTGTGTAGTAACACAGGAGGAAATCAGCCATCAGACTCACGCTGAGACCTCTGTTCATATCAGTGGTGAGATTTCTTTCTTGGTGGTTTAATCAGGAAATAATTTAATTTGTTCATGTATTATTAGTTTAAAAGATTTTTAGACACATTTTAAAGTTTTATGTAGCCTGTGTGCTGTACCTAAGATGCAGTTTGAGTTACATCAGCTGTTTGTGATGTGTTTCAGGGAAAGTGTGTGAGGACTCCTTCAGTAAAGGGGCCATCGGATGGATGATTGGTGCATTTGTTTTGGGAGCTCTGATTGTTGCTATAGTTCAAGCTCTGCTTAAAGTCACAAATATCATCACAATACGCTGTAATAAAGGTAAGTTTAGCCTAATTCTAAGGAATTTGAATCCTAGCCTTTGTAAGTGGTAATTATAACACAGCTATGAACCAATCAGATTTGATTTGAGCTACCGGTTTGTATAACAGACTTTTGATTAAATGTAAATCTATTTGTTTTGGCCACCAAATAATATCTGTGTAATAAAAAAGTTGACTTTATGGAATGTATACTTTTCTTTGCTGCAGGTTCTCGTCAGCAGGGAAACGGTTTGGGCGACCAGGTAAAGGGTTCATGTGAAGAGCGTTCAGAGATGCTACATCCAAACACGTCTCCCCAAAGTAGCACAAATAAACAGCTCACAGGGCTGTGTTAGCAAACAAGTAAGGTTAGCTCCGGATGGGAAACATTTTGTTTCCTGGGATGGCAAAGGCATTTTACTCTGATTGGCTAGTACTTATTGCCTTCGTTAGTTGGATTGGTTAGGTTTAGGCATGAGGAGTGGGATTGGTTGAGGTACCAGTGTAAGCCAATCAGAGGTGGAGTAAGGAAACCGCGACCAACAGTAATTTTTTATTTTTTTTAAACATCTTTTAATTAGAACACAAAGAAAGATTACAATGACAAACTCAATGTTTGATAATTCAAGTAGAATTCGATCAGTAATACAGTCACACCTCCTAAACTGAATATTTTCTTTTAACAATATTCATAAGTATCCGTTATATCCGAAATAACTTGTGTTATTGTGTATTGTTAAAGTTATACTAAGAAAAAAAATGAAGAAAAAAGAAACTTTTTTTTCTTCTTCTTTAAACACTTAAAGTAACTTGATTTTATATTGATCCTCTCATTTTTTGTTTTGTGAAGCAGTTTGTAACATCTGTTACATGAAAAGTTCTATTTAATTATCATTATTATTATAAATATTAACTTCCTATAGCTCGGAGGGTTAAAGGAAAAAGGACAGAACTAAAGCCCTCAATAATCAGGTGACCTGTGAGACCGACAGATCTCAGATCAGCTCTCAGGCTTACATTAAAATCTCTAATGTTTATGTAATATAACGTGTAGTTACACTATGGAGTTTAAAACTGGAGACGATATCCTTAATGATAGGCTGGAGGAGTTTGAAAAGATCAGGAGACCGATGATATCATTTATGGAAAAGATGAACAGTTAAGATTCACCACGCAGGCATTAGTCTTTAGGGCATCTAAGTGGCACTACATTGGGGTGGGAAGGGGTGAATGGGCACTGTCAAGTTCCTGATTTTTTTTTTTTTTGTGGTTATTGTTTTCAATTACTTGAATACCTATGTTGTGGTTTTATTTGGTCTGTCTGTTGGTGTTATTTGTGTAATGCTGGGCCCTTTACATCTTTGTACGGTTTGTCTTTTGGTTCAGTATTTGAAAAGAAGCAAGATATCCATTCCACAACAACTGTAATACTGTTGTTCTTATGCTTCATAATAAAAATATTTGAAACATTAAAACTGAAGATGAGAAAACAATCACAAAGCAACAATTCTGTAAATACATAAATAACTAAATAGAATGCTGAGAAGTTAGTTAGTTGTTAGATAACATTAACATTCTGAATGGTCACATTGCTGTTACGTATTATTGGAGCGTCTCAGGTGGTAGAGAGGTCTCCTACCAATCTAAAAGTTGGTGGTTTAATCCCAGCAGTTGGAGATAATGATGGTCTGATGATTTCATTGTAAAAAGATACTTAAGCTGATTTTCTATTTTTCTACTTTCTGTTGTTTGAAATGTCTACGCTGCACTCTGCTCTTTGTTTGAATTTACAACCCAGTCTCACGTCAGTTCTAAATCTTTTAGAAATTGATACCCTCAAGTTATTGTGAAGATTTACGTGTTTTTTAAACTAATGTATTTCAATGAGAAGCATCTTTCGTAATCACAGCACAAATCTTTCTGCCATTTGGGCTGCAGAAGAGAAGCTGGATACAGCTTTGATATTATTGGTATTTTTAGCCCAATAATCGCTGTTTAAATCAACATTTATTCACCAGATCTTATCACGGTTTATATGTATTTCTTTTAATGTTATTTCGTTATTATTTCGGCCAGGGAAGCTGGATTGCTTTGTTTATTGATATTTTTAAAACTATAACACTACATCAACATGTATTTAGCTGTTATCGTGGTATGCATTTCTTTATTTTAATTATATTATTTCGGTTCTAATAGATTTAATTTCGTGATGCCATCACGAACTGACGTGAGACTGGGTTGGAATTTACGGTGTTGTGTCGGCCCATGCAGACTGACCATACTTATATACATGACGCCATGATAAAAATGTAATTTATTCAATTATTCTAAACCTCAAAGGAAGCTTGTGAAATGAGGCAATTATGGTTAGTACTATTTTTCTCTTCCTCTAAAACTGGTTTAAAGTTAAGATGTCTGAATAAGTTGTCAACTAGAGAGTGACTTTATTCCTTTATTTTGAATATAGAATGCTCGAGCCTTTTAACGCAGTGTGGATTGCATTATGAGCTCCAGTCAGTCCATTATCCCACAGACAGAGCTAAAATAGCGTTCCTGATTTCTCATCTGACTGGTCGGGCAGAGGCATGGGCTACGGCAGAGTGGAATAGGGATTCACACCTGTGCAACTCTTTGCTGACTTTACCCAGGCATTTACACAGATCTTTCCAGGCATGTGTCCGGGCAGAGAAGCGGCCCGGGTGCTGGTGAATCTCCGTCAAGGCAGGCGGAGGGTGGGGCGGATCACGCCATTGAATTCGCAACTATCTTCCAGATATGAATGACTTGATAATCATTATGAAGATACAGTTGTGATAATAATACCAACAGATCATAATGAAATCAAAACCAAAAAAAATTGTAAAGCACTTTGTAACATATGTTGCCTTAATTACTTGTGTGTAAATATTTTTTCATTTGGAATTTCTTTTTTTTTTATTGGAGAAGATTTTTTTGAGAAAAGCATGTATCATGTCTTTGTTAGGCATTCAAATATTTTATGGTGTCTTTATAGCACATGTGGGCATAATGTCTTTCTTAAAACAATTCTTTCTTATTCTTATAAAATAAATATATATTTAAAAAAATGAGTGGGCTTGTTTAATATATTGTCCAGTTTAATTTTTTTTTTATTACCCTTTACAGAAACAGGGAGGACCTGTCTGATCAGCAGATCTCATATCTTTCTCTCAGTAGCCATGTTTCCATCTAATTGTTAAGGGAACTTCTAAAATGTCGCAAAAAAAAAGAAGAAAAAATTCAACTTAGAATTTCCATCAACTGGTCTAGAGTGAATAAACTCAACTCTTTCATCACACGTTGATGTCAAGGTTATAGATTTCAAACCGTCTCGTTAAATCAAAGAGTTTAGAAGCTGAGTTCTTTGGCTAAATGGAGAGAGGGAGTGTTGGACCAGTCGGCCATCTGGCCAGAATCAGGGTTGGGGCCGAGACGTTTGGTGTCAGAGAGACAACCGTTCACCGCTGTGTCTACGCATGCAGGGCCGTACCATTCTGTTGAACCAATTCAAAAAACACATGTCATATTTACATTCAGTGTTTATTTTGAGGCCAAACAGTTCTTCCCTCATGAAACATTTTGCCAGACAACATACAATTCTTTTATTTCCTTCATTTGTACATTCTTGTTTTAATGTTAAATTGATGGTTCAGAGTAATTTCACCCTAGGGTCCTTTGCAGCATGACCTCGAGCCAAACACCCCCCCAGAAGCTTTTTTCACCTGGGTCTAACATTGGGAGAGTTAGCGTAGAGTAGCGTTATCAGCTGAATAGCTTATTAGCGCAGGGGCTAATGGACCCACGTTTGTATCTCGTAAATGACCCCACTAATAATGCCCGAAATGATACCAAAGGTCTACACTAGTATATATAGGTTATGCTCTCATAAAACGATGGATTGTAAAGTTTGTAAGTACACCAGAAGTTTATGAACACTTGCCTGCTCTCTTCTGCTCTCTGTTGCTGCTGCTGCTACCTGCAGTTAGACGAGTGCTTAGGGATTATCTACAAATTACTACACCGAAAAGAGATACAACAAAAATATTTATTAATTTAATGATTAAATAAGGTAATGTCTCCAAACTTATCTCAGTTATTACTTGTCTCCTGCTTGTTATACTACAGCACTTAGTTAAAAAAAAAAGTTTAATTAAAAAATATTTTTGTTGCATCTCTTTTCGGTGTTGTAATTTGTAGATGTCCCTAAGCACTCGTCTCACAGCAGCAACAAAAAACAGCAGAGAGCAGAAGCCAGCAGGCAAGTGTTATTTACATAAACGTCTGGTGTACTTACAAACTTTCCAATCCATCATTTTATGAGTGCATAACCTATATATACTAGTGTAGACGTTTGGTATAATTTCGGGCATTATTAGTGGGGTCATTTACAAGATACAAACGTGGATCCATTAGCCACTGCGCTAAGCTATTCAGCTGATAACGCTACTCTACGCTAACTCTCCCAATGTTCGACCCAGGTGAAAAAAGCTTCTGGGGGGGTGTTTGGCTCGAGGTCATGGTGCAAAGGACCCTAGGGTGAAATTACTCCGAACCATCACTTTAAGGTGCCGTCCATATTATCTGGCCAAAGAATTCATCAGTGTGCAAATTAAAAAAATGCACTACAAGAATGTACTACTTTTTCTTTTCTCTTTTTCTATCATAAAGGGACATTGTGTTTATACCTTAATAACCTCTTTTGGGGGCGCCAAAACTTTCTCTATGCAGGAAAAACCAAGGGGGTAAGCTTCACTTCAGAACTCGAGCCATCATGGCGCCATTTTGTTGCTAACTGGCCATCACCTCTTGTTAGCATTCCGCTGACCGCCATTTTTTTTTTACGTCACTTGACTGAGAATAACGTTACATCCGAAGCGTTAAAAGACTCGATTTGTCCATTGTTTAGTTCTAAAGAAACACAACAACGTATAAAAGGCTCCATTAGCTTGTACCTCACGTTATGGCTCTGCAGCAGCGGCTTTGTAAAAATAGGCTAATGATTGTGTCATAACTAACGAGACTTACTCACGCAGTAGAGGAATTACCGTATAGTACAGGAGAAGCTCACAGGCAGTTTGGACTTACGTTAGCTGTTTAGGTTTAATTACTAATGTTAACTAGCATGTTAGTTAGCAATAATTAGCCTGTGCTTATGTTATCTCCTTACATATACCTACACTCTCCGTCTCTGTAAGATTGGGAAGGATTGAGATTTCTCTTGGCACAGCTACCAGAACACTTACAACTTTCAGACACGTTGCTCACGTCACATTTACGCTGTCTCTCTCAGTTGGAGGCTGCGCAGTAAAGCTGGCCATCACCGGAAAAGTGCTTCTGATAGCCTTCACTGGTCTCCGTCCAGAGCAACGGGGTCTATTGGTCCATTATATACTGTCTATGGGAAAAACCCTGCATAAGTCAGCTAGCTGATGACACAACGCCGTTTCTAAACAACAAAGACCAAATTCCTTTAGTCTTACATACTATAGACTCTCAAGCTTTGGGCCTGCGTCTGAACCTTGACAAATGTGAACTTAAAATTAACCATTACATCAAAAAAGGAGATTTGCTCAAATGTAATGAGGAAGGTGGGTTAAAGACATTAGATTTTGAAATTATGAATGGTGTATTAAAAATGAAATGGCTTCAATCTTTTTTAAAGGCACACTGTGTAGGAATTTCTCCCCTCTAGCGGTGAAATTGTATTTTGCATTCAAACGAATAATGCTCTCTAGCGCCTCGCTTTTTCAAATGCGTGTTCTAACTAGCCGTAATAGTAGCCGTTATAGTAACCGTTATAGTAGCTGTTATAGTAACCGTTATAGTAGCCGTTATAGTAACCGTTATAGTAGCCGTTATAGTAGCCGTTATAGTAACCGTTATAGTAGCTGTTATAGTAGCCGTTATAGTAACCGTTATAGTAGCCGTTATAGTAGCCGTTATAGTAGCCGTTATAGTAACCGTTATAGTAGCGTAACGTAGCCGTTATAGTAGCCGTTATAGTAAACGTTATAGTAGCCGTTATAGTAACCCGTTATAGTAACCGTTATAGTAACCGTTATAGTAGCCGTTATAGTAGCCGTAGTAGCCGTATAGTAACCGATAGTCGCGTAAGTTATAAACGTATACGTTATAGTAGCCGTATAGTAACCGTTATAGTAGCTGTTATAGTAGCCGTTATAGTAGCCGTTATAGTAACCGTTATAGTAGCCGTTATAGTACCCGTTATAGTAACCGTTATAGTAACCGTTATAGTAGCCGTTATAGTAGCCGTTATAGTAGCCGTTATAGTAACCGTTATAGTAGCCGTTATAGTAGCCGTTATAGTAGCCGTTATAGTAGCCGTTCCCTTTTTTCGGCGACGAGGATTCCTTCTGCCGTGGCTCGGCATAAGTATGACCCTCCATTATGAACTAAAGTGCAGCGCAGGCTTTCAAATTTGCCGGGGTGGTGACAGGCACCTCTCACTGATCTCCTTCTCCGGTTCAGCTGGTTTCAGTCACGTGACGCTGGCTCTGAACGAAAACGCGTTGTGGATTAGCTAGCACAGGCTAGTGCTCTATGTCCCTCTCAGCCATTATAGTTTTTCAAAATGGCGGAATGACTTGCCCGTCCAATGTAAATCCAGATAAGAAATTCTTGGCTTACGAGGATAAGTCAGATCATTGGCAGAGCTAATTCAGAAAGCTAGTCAACAGCTCCCTCATTTGGGCAACATTATCTCTGACAACTTTCTTTTTTGTCTGAGGCTGACAGAGGGTTTTCTGAGACCACTTTTTCTGGGATTGAAAGAGGTTTTTTTGATGCTGAGGCCGTTTTGTTTGAGTCTGAGATCTGACGATGTCCTAAAATGAACACCATACTCAGGTTTTAAGATTCAGCTCAGAATCAGGTTTGGGTTAAACATTTAGATCTGAAGTTTGATGTTAAGGAATGCCTTATTTCAACCAGTGTCCTCACAAGTATAGAAGTATGGTGTGTTTGTGTGTCTGTAAATAATGTTCAGTGTAAATATGCAATCTGTTGCCTTATAGGAGATCTTTGTGAGACTTATTATGGTCTGTTGTTGGTTGGACCTACAGAGTGAGTTTGACAAAATAAATATTACTATATAATTTACATCTATAAGAAAAATCAACAACATAACAATCTACACAGATCAACAAAGATGTAATAAGGTTTCACAAAGATCATATTTATTGCAGGGATTTTATTTAATGTCGCTGTAGGTCAACATGATTGTTAAGCTCTCTGCGTGTTCCTTTTTATGTTTTTTTGTATGTGACCTTGTTTTATTTTTCTGTTTCACCATCTCATATTATATTTTCTCACTGTTGTAAAGTCTCTCCACTGGACTGTAGTTACAGACTTTATAGCAGCTGAATGAACGAGATGAAGCTCCAAAGAAACTCAACTAAACAGAGTGAAAAGTTACCAAAGTGATAATGAGATGAACAAAAGCTACAAAAAAATAATCATTACCTATGTTAAAGTGGTAATAAGAGAACAAATTAAGAAAAAAGAAACTCACCTGATACAATTAAAAGTCCCATGGCATGAAAATTTCACTTTATGAGGTTTTTTAACATTAATATGAGTTCCCCCAGCCTGCCTATGGTCCCCCAGTAGCTAGAAATGGTGATAGGTGTAAACCGAGCCCTGGTTATCCTGCTCTGTCTTTGAGAAAATGAAAGCTCAGATGGACCAATCAGGAATCTTCTCCTTATGAGGTCATAAGGAGAAAGGTTACCTCCCCTTTCTCTGCTTTGCCCGCCCAGAGAATTTGGCCAACCCATGAGAGAGAGAGAGACATCATGGCTTTCAAATGAGCAAAGTGGCAGTTGGTCAAGGACACACCCCCACCCTCCACCTTGCCCCCCCCCCCTCTCTCCTCCTCAATAGCTACAGACACAGAAATGGCACATCCTAAGGAAAGATCATTGTGGGACTGGCTCTAGTTAGGGGACCACTAAGGTCTATATAAAAGAGACTTCAGATACAGTATTAGGGGACCACTAAGGTCTATATAAAAGAGACTTCAAATACAGTATTAGGGGACCACTAAGGTCTATATAAAAGAGACTTCAGATACAGTATTAGGGGACCACTAAGGTCTATATAAAAGAGACTTCAGATACAGTATTAGGGGACCACTAAGGTCTATATAAAAGAGACTTCAGATACAGTATTAGGGGACCACTAAGGTCTATATAAAAGAGACTTCAGATACAGTATTAGGGGACCACTAAGGTCTATATAAAAGAGACTTCAGATACAGTATTAGGGGACCACTAAGGTCTATATAAAAGAGACTTCAAATACAGTATTAGGGGACCACTAAGGCCATATAAAAGAGACTTCAGATACAGTATTAGGGGACCACTAAGGCCTATATAAAAGAGACTTCAAATACAGTAATAGGGGACCACTAAGGCCTATATAAAAGAGACTTCAGATACAGTATTAGGGGACCACTAAGATCTATATAAAAGAGACTTCAGATACAGTATTAGGGACCACTAAGGTCTATATAAAAGAGACTTCAGATACAGTATTAGGGGACCACTAAGATCTATATAAAAGAGACTTCAGATACAGTATTAGGGGACCACTAAGATCTATATAAAAGAGACTTCAGATACAGTATTAGAGGACCACTAAGGTCTATATAAAAGAGACTTCAGATACAGTATTAGGGGACCACTAAGATCTATATAAAAGAGACTTCAGATACAGTATTAGAGGACCACTAAGGTCTATATAAAAGAGACTTCAAATACAGTAATAGGGGACCACTAAGGCCTATATAAAAGAGACTTCAGATACAGTATTAGGGGACCACTAAGGCCTATATAAAAGAGACTTCAGATACAGTATTAGGGGACCACTAAGATCTATATAAAAGAGACTTCAGATACAGTATTAGAGGACCACTAAGGTCTATATAAAAGAGACTTTGTCATGCCTGCTCCTGTGTCGAGTTATTGTGTTACGTTTTGTTCTCACTGTTGTAGGTTCTTTCCATGTCTGGTTCTATTTTGAAGGTTTCTGTTAGTGTTCTTGTTCCCTTCCTGTTTGTCTTTTTCCCTCCATTGTGATTACATGTCCCCGCCCTAATGTGCTGCACCTGTGTCTCATTGTCTCACCTGTTTTGTGTATTTAAGGTCAGTCTTTCCCTTACCCCAGTGCGAGATCGTCTGCTTCCTTTGTGTTCAGCTTCTTGCTAATCCTGTTCCTAGTGTCCTGTTTTGTAGTTTGTTGTTTCCCTGGATTTTGACCACTGCCTGTTTTTCAGATTACCGTGTTTGCCTGCCGATTTTGACACCTTTGCTTGTGAGTTTATTGAGTCTCCAATAAACTGTTTTTTTGGCATTTTACAGTACCTGAGTTGTGCATCTGTGTGTCCATACATCTGTGTGCGTGATAGTACGATCTCGCCACAATATGGACACCGCCGACTCAAACAAGGTACAAGAACGCTGCGATCTCAAGGACAGCGGCTTCACCAGTTTGAGGAAATGCTGTCCACCATTCAACAGGAGTTGAGTGGTATGGCGGAGCGTCAGCTGGGATTCCAGAAAGCCGTTGGCGATCGAGTTTCTCTTCTGACTACGCAGTTCCAAGCCATCCAGTCTGCTTCTACGTCATCTGCTTCTCAAGGCTCCATGGGTCCGGCTTCTACCCCTGGGCCCACGGTGGTTGCTGGTTCTGCTGCTTCATCGGTTCAGCCGCCTGCCAGTTACTCTGATTTGCCTCATCTGTCCCGGCCGAAAAACGGTTCTCCGTGGAGTCCGGTGACTGTCGTGTTGCTTTTTAACGCAGTGTGGATTGCATTATGAGCTCCAGTCAGTCCATTATCCCACAGACAGAGCTAAAATAGCGTACCTGATTTCTCATCTGACTGGTCGGGCAGAGGCATGGGCTACGGCAGAGTGGAATAGGGATTCACACCTGTGCAACTCTTTTGCTGACTTTACCCAGGCATTTACACAGATCTTCCAGCATGTCACTCCGGGCAGAGAAGCGGCCCGGGTGCTGGTGAATCTCCGTCAAGGCAGGCGGAGGGTGGCGGACTACGCCATTGAATTCCGCACGGTGGCAGCTGAGAGTGGATGGAATCAGACTGCTCTTTTGGATGCCTTCCTGTGTGGCCTGTCTAGTGCTTTAAAGGATCACCTGGCGGCTTTGGATCTGCCAGAGGACCTCGACGCTCTCATTGCTCTGGCCATCAAAATTGACAAACGGTTGATGGAGCGTGAGAGAGAGAAGGGCGCCTTCAAGAGTTCATCGCGGGATTTTCCCGGTGGGGGCTTCTCGGGCAAGACAGGATCTCCTTCACCGCCACCTCGACCGGTGGCTTCTCTCCCGCAGCCGGCTGGGAGGGAGGAGCCCATGCAGCTGGGTAGAGCTCGTCTCACTCCTGAGGAGAGACAGAGGAGACTCCGAGAGGGAGCCTGCATCTATTGTGGGCAGCTGGGTCATTTCATCGGGCGGTGTCCAGTAAAAGGAGAGGCTCACCAGGGCGGGAGAGGATCCTGGTGAGCCATACTGTTGTTACTAACATTCCCTCTCGTCCATTGTTTTCTGTGACTGTTTCCTCCACGGAGATGTCCAGGTCTCTGGAGGTTATGGTGGATTCCGGGGCAGATGCCAGTCTCATGGACATTTCCCTGGTGAAGGAGTTGAGACTGGTTTCGATTCCCCTACCCACACCATTGAAGGCTACAGCGCTGGACGGCCGGTTACTCTGGCAGGTAACTCATCGCACACCTCCTGTGGCTCTGGTTTTTCCTGACCTGCATTCGGAGACTCTTTCGTTTTTGTTGGTTGATTCCTCTCTGTCCCCAGTTATTCTCGGGTTTTCCTGGCACCGTGAACACAACCCTCACATCGACTGGACTTTGGGGGTTGTTACTGGGTGGGGGACGGAGTGTTCCAGTAGGTGTTTCCAGTCCAGACCAGCAGGTGCGTCGGTGGGGGTCGTTTCTGTGCCTACTCTGGCCAGGGTGGCTATGGACCCGGTACCCTCTCCGGCCGGCCCCGGGGAGGTGATTCCTGTTGTTCCCTCGGTGACCGCGGAGGTTGCTGCGGAGGGGGATTTTCCTGACCTATCCTCTGTTCCTTCCTGTTACATGGATTTGAGGGAGGTATTCAATAAGTCTCGGGCTTCTGCCTTACCGCCACACAGACCATATGACTGTCCCATTGACTTGCTTCCTGGGTCCGCACCGCCGAAAGGACGTCTGTACTCCTTGTCTTCACCTGAGACACGGGCCATGAAGGATTATATTGACTCGGCTCTGGAGGCCGGTATCATTAGGCCCTCGTCTTCACCAGCCGGGGCTGGATTCTTCTTCGTGGGAAAGAAGGACGGGTCGCTGCGCCCCTGCATTGACTATCGTGGACTCAATGACATTACAGTGAAGAACAGGTACCCCCTCCCATTGATTTCTTCTGCTTTTGAACTTTTGCAAGGTGCTGCTATCTTTACCAAGCTTGATTTGAGGAATGCTTAACACTTGGTTAGGATTAGGGAGGGGGACGAGTGGAAGACTGCCTTTAACACTCCTAGTGGACATTACGAATATTTAGTTATGCCTTTTGGTTTGACTAATGCTCCTGCTGTTTTTCAGGCTTTTGTTAACGACGTCCTCAGAGATATGCTGAATGTTTCTGTGTTTGTGTATCTGGATGACATTCTGATTTTCTCCCGTAACCCTGATGACCATGTCCAACATGTCCGTGCTGTTCTGCAGAGACTGCTTACCCATGACCTGTTTGTTAAGGCGGAGAAGTGTGAGTTCCAGGGTGTCCTTTCTGGGATACGTTGTGGAAGAGGGGGTGATGCGCATGGATCCCGAGAAGGTCAAGGCAGTTAAGGAGTGGCCGGTCCCCGCTACTCGCAAGGAGGTTCAACGGTTTTGGGGTTTGCTAATTTCTATCGGAAATTTGTGAGAAACTTCAGTTCTGTTGCTGCACCATTGCATAAACTGACCTCTTCCAAGACCAGGTTCGAGTGGACTCCTCGAGCCGACTCTGCCTTCCAGTCCCTGAAAGAACGTTTCGTGACGGCTCCTGTTCTGACCATGCCTGATCCCTGCCGACAGTTTGTGGTGGAGGTGGATGCTTCCAATGTTGGGCTGGGGGCGGTTCTCTCCCAACGCCTTCCCTCGGATGGTAAGCTACATCCCTGTGCTTTCCTGTCCCATAAACTGTCTCCTGCAGAGAGGAACTACGATGTTGGCAACCGGGAGTTGCTGGCCGTGAAAGTGGCGTTGGAGGAGTGGCGACATTGGTTGGAGGGGGCGGAGCTCCCTTTCTTGGTCTGGACCGACCACAAGAACCTGGAGTATCTGCGGTCTGCAAAACGGCTGAACTCTCGGCAAGCCAGGTGGGCGTTGTTCTTCGCTAGATTCAACTTTACACTGTCTTATCGTCCTGGTTCCAAGAACGCCAAGCCTGATGCCTTGTCTCGTCTGTTTTACCCTGATTCCTTCCCCAAGTCGGAGGAGACCATTCTTCCTGCATCCTGCGTTATTGGTGCTGTTTCATGGGAGGTAGAAGAGAGAGTAAAGGGTGCTACTGTTAACTTACCTGTCCCGGTCGGCTGCCCACCGAACCGCTTGTTTGTCCCTCCTGAGCTCAGGTCTACAGTGGTCCATTGGGCCCACTCCAGTATGTTGTCGTGTCATCCTGGAGTGAAGAGAACAGTTCATGTGGTGCGTCAACGGTTCTGGTGGCCCGGGGTTGTGGATACTGTGAAGGAGTACGTGGCAGCTTGTCCAGTGTGTGCCCAGAACAAGTCTTCTCATCGACCCCCTGCTGGATTGCTCCATCCGCTTCCTGTTCCCTCTCGACCGTGGTCTCACTTATCGCTGGACTTCGTCACAGGTTTGCCTCTCTCTGAGGGTAACACCACTATCCTCACCATTGTAGATAGGTTCTCCAAGATGGTTCATTTTGTTCCGTTGCCCAAGTTACCTTCTGCCAAAGAGTTGGCAGAGATTATGCTGTCCAATGTGTTCAAGCTTCATGGACTTCCCAAGGATGTGGTGTCAGATCGGGGACCCCAGTTCATCTCACGATTCTGGAAGGCGTTCTGCAGTCTCATTGGGGCCACCGTGAGTCTGTCATCTGGCTATCATCCACAGTCCAACGGACAGACTGAACGGCTGAACCAGGAGTTGGAGGTGGGTCTTCGCTGCCTGTCCTCCAGGGATCCTGCTAGCTGGAGCAAGCAACTGATTTGGGTGGAATGCGCCCACAACACCCTGCCCTGCTCCTCTACCGGTCTTACTCCATTCCAGTGTGTCTACGGATACCAACCCCCCATCTTTGATGCGCTCGAACGTGAGGTGGGGGTTCCGGCAGCCCACCGTTGTTCGCCGTTGTCGGGGAGGATGGACCAGGCGCGTCAAGTTTTGCTTCATAAGTCTTCCGAGTACAAGAAAGCTGCGGATCGTCGGAGATCCAAGGCTCCTACCTACACTCAAGGACAGAAAGTTTGGCTTAGTACCCGGGACCTTCCCCTCCGCATCGAGAGCCGTAAGTTGGCACCCCGTTTTGTTGGTCCATTTCCTGTGAGGAAAGTCATTAATCCTGTTGCTGTGAGACTGACGCTTCCTAGGTCCATGAGAGTGCATCCTACCTTCCACGTGAGCCGAGTTAAGCCGGTTCTGGCGAGTCCGCTGGTTCCTGAGGCTCCGGCTCCTCCTCCTCCTCGCATCATCGATGGGGGTCCCGTGTATACGGTTAAGAAACTTCTGGCTGTCAGGAAGCGCGGCAGGGGTCGTCAGTACCTTGTGGACTGGGAAGGTTATGGACCGGAGGAGAGATCGTGGGTGTCGTCCAGCAACATTTTGGATCCTGACCTCATTCGTGACTTTCATCGCCTCCATCCTGAGGGTCCTGGGCCGTCGGGTGTCGGCCCTTGAGGGAGGGGTACTGTCATGCCTGCTCCTGTGTCGAGTTATTGTGTTACGTTTTGTTCTCACTGTTGTAGGTTCTTTCCATGTCTGGTTCTATTTTGAAGGTTTCTGTTAGTGTTCTTGTTCCCTTCCTGTTTGTCTTTTTCCCTCCATTGTGATTACATGTCCCCGCCCTAATGTGCTGCACCTGTGTCTCATTGTCTCACCTGTTTTGTGTATTTAAGGTCAGTCTTTCCCTTACCCCAGTGCGAGATCGTCTGCTTCCTTTGTGTTCAGCCTTCAAGCGTGTTCCTAGTGTCCTGTTTTGTAGTTTGTTGTTTCCCTGGATTTTGACCACTGCCTGTTTTTCGGATTACCGTGTTTGCCTGCCGATTTTGACACCTTTGCTTGTGAGTTTGAGTCTCCAGTAAACTGTTTTTTTTTGGCATTTTACGTACCTGAGTTGTGCATCTGTGTGTCCATACATCTGTGTGCGTGATAGACTTCAGATACAGTATTAGGGGACCACTAAGGCCTATATAAAAGAGACTTCAGATACAGTATTAGGGGACCACTAAGGTCTATATAAAAGAGACTTCAGATACAGTATTAGGGGACCACTAAGGTCTATATAAAAGCATCCAAAGAGCAGCATGTCATCGGACCTTTAAAGTAACTTGATTTTTTTTATATTGATCCTCTCAATTTTTGTTTTGTGAAGCAGTTTGTAACATCTGTTACATGAAAAGTTCTATGTAAATATCGTTATTATTATTAATGTAAATAAATCTAGTTAATTTACATTCATGAGACGTGAATTGATGTGAAGAACCGTCTAATCAAAATGTCAGATGATAGAAGTTAGTTGGAGATAATGATGGTCTGACAATTTCATTGTAAAAAGATATTTAAGCTGATTTTTTATTTTTGTTTGAAATGTCTACGCTGCACTCTGCTCTTTGTTGTATGGATTGACGCTGTCTTGTCGGCCCATGCAGGCTGGCCATAGTTACAGTGTATATACATGACGCCATGATAAAAATGTCATTCATTCTAAAACTCAAAGGAAGTTTGTTAAATGAGGGAATTATGATATGTCCATAAACATGTCCTTTAGAAATTAGATGTTTTTATTGTCTTGTAAAGCACTTTGTAACATATGTTGCCTTATTTATTTTATTACTGTGGCCAGTTCACTCAGTTGGTAGAGCAGGTATCTATAGAGGTTTTTCCTCAACGCAGAAGGTCCAGGGTTTGTGTGCGACCTGTGATGGTTTCCTGCATGTCTCCCCCCCGTCTCCCCTTTCATGTTTGAGCTGTCCTATCATTAGGGGCAGAAATACCTCTTTTATTGAATTTCATGTTCATGTTGTTTTTGATAAAAGCATGTGTCATGTCTTTATGTTTGCTGCTGCAACTGTGTTCATGTCCCCATTGTGGTATTAATTAAAGATTAAATCTTTTGACTTTTGAATATGTTTGTGCTTATACATCTGGGGATATTGTGTACATAATTATGTTTTTTCATAATCATTAACAACCTGGTGGCCTTGTATGGGTTAAAGGAACTGTGAAGTTTTCTTGTGAAAAACTAAGTTAAAAGTTTAATTGCCATGTAAAAAATCTACTTTTCCTCATTGTAAAATTCAGAATGTATAAATATACAAATAATTTTTAATTTCAAACATTTCGTCATCTCTCTACTCTCAACCAATGCTCTCTATGTTGGTGTGAATCAAACCTCCATCTCACGTCTTCAACTTGTGCAAAATGCTGCTGCTCGCTTTTTAACAAAAACATCTAGACGTGCACACATCACTCCCGTTCTTTTCACCCTACATTGGCTCCCTGTGCGTTTTAGAATAGATTTTAAGATTTTATTGTTTGTTTTTAAGGCCTTAATGGCCTGGCCCCGGAGTACCTAGATTTTAACCCTGCGTGAGCACAGCCGGTCCTTGCGGTCTTCTAACCAACTGGTTTTAGAAGTCCCAAGGTCAAGGTACAAACGATGGGGTGATCAGGCTTTTGCGGTTGCTGCCCCGAGACTCTGGAACAAGTTACCCCCTGATATTCGCACAACTACAGATGTAGCTCTTTTTAGGTCTAAACTCAAAACCTGCCTGTTTAGAATGGCTTTTAATACGCAGTAGTGGTGTGACAATTTCCTCTTCCTGTTTCTGTGTAACCTTTTATGATTTTACGGTTTTCTACGTTTCATCCTTCTTATTGCAAGATATGTTGTCTATTCTTAGTTCCAGATGTGAAGCACTTTGGATACCTGCTGGTTGTTTTAAAGCGCTATACAAATACATTTTGATTGATTGATTGAACCAACTTGAAATAAGCCATTAAAATGACTTATAGACTAAAAAAGAAGCTTATACCATGGTCTGGGCGAATACTTTACTCTGATTGGCTGCAGGCTGACCATTAAAAAGTGAGGAAGTAGTTCCAGTAAAGCTGACCATTTACTTACCTTGTAAATGAGAGTTCCGGTTGGATGGCGTGCTGAACAGACCTGTTCCTCCGAGCTCCGCCAACTGAGCCCCGATGTAAAATTTTTTGAAGCTTAAAATTCCACTTTTCCGTCTATATTTCTCCTGAACTCAGCCTAAAACATGATGAAAAACAATAAACCTTTAGCTGCTAAAAACATGCCTTTCAAAAATACCAAAGACTGTGGAGAGAGCACAACTATGCTAATGCTTCGCCGATGGAGATTGCTAGCTCCAACAAACATGATAGAGGTAACGGGACAATTACTCCAGAAAAAAGCCCATGTGGAGAAGAAATCAAAAGGTACGTTATCAGAAGTAGCCACAAACACTTCTATGGAAACTATATTACACACTATCGACTCACTGGGCAAACGGGTCGATGACCGCATGGAAGAAATGAGCAGACGCTGTATGCTAGCGGCGATAGCTAAAACGGTGCAGCTTAATTCGGAGGAGCTAAAGGAACGCACGGGGAAAGTCAAAAACCTTGAAAAACAGTTGGACATCCTCAGGAAGGAAAACGATGACATGAAGGGACGTTTACTGAACCAAGAAACATACAAGAGAAGATGGTGTCTTCGTATGAAAGGTAAAAAAGAAAAAGTCAATGAGTAAATCAGAGTGGAGGTTGTGGAGCTCCTGGGTAAAATTGCACCTAACCTGGCGACACATATGGACGAGGCAGTCGACGTCGTGCACAGATTTGGAAGGATGATAGAAAACAGGCATCGGCAGATCATTATTCTTCAGGCATCGGCAGATCATTATTCTTTTTGCCAAACGGGCAATAAGATATGACTTCTGGAGGCGAACCAAAACATCGGCAGTCTGCAAAGAAGAAGGGATCCGTTTCGCTGATGACCTTTTACAAAAGGACTGGCTGTCTAGACGGGAGCGTGCCTATGTTCCCACAGCCCAATGGTCCCACAGCCCTATGGTCCCACACCCCAATGGTCCCACAGCCCAATGGTCCCACAGCCCTATGGTCCCACAGCCCAATGGTCCCACAGCCCTATGTTGCCACAGCCCAGTGTTTCCACATTTCTAAGATTCTTTTCCAAAATTAGGCCCTATGTTCCCATATTTCCTTTTTCATAAATTTGTATCAGATTTTATCCCCCTAACCCTAAAATATGTTGTGGGAGGATAGGGCTTAAATTGAAGGGAAATGTAGGAACACAAGACCTAATTTTGAAAATGTGCTACAAATGAGGGAGCATAGGGCTGTGGGAACATTGGGGCTAATGTTAAGAAAAATCCTAGAAATGTGGTATATGTGTATATACATAAAGTAGTTGCTTTGGATTAAATGGAGGCTGGCTGCTGAAAATCTGATGTTTTGGCGCTCGTGATTTTTCTTTGCCTCTGGCTAAAACCTCTTTGGGGGCAATACTTTTTCTATGCAGGAAAAACCCTGCATAAGTCAGCTAGCTGATGACACAACGCTTTTTCTAAACAAAGACCAAATTCCTTTAGCCTCACATACTATAGACTCATTCTCTCAAGCTTTCGGTCTGCGTCTGAAACTTGACAAAATATTGTGAACTTATGATCATCCACAACAACACAGGAGTCTGGATAACCAAATGATCAGACACTAGTGAGAAAAAGAATATTCAAAACACTATCGATAAATGTAAGAAAATATTGAATATTTGGTTACAAGATTTATCGAAGATAAAAGATTTTATTTGGAAAAATAAACATCATTACATCAAAAAAGGAGATTTGCTCAAATGTTATGAGGAAGGTGGGATAAAGGCATTCGATTTTGAAATTATGACACCAAACATTCCAATGGCACTTATTCAGATAATCCAAAATAATCTAGATAATACACCAACACCTACATTACAAATTATAAATATTGATTATGTGGATCTTTTACATAAAAAATGCAATAATGCATTTCTAAGGCAATTGTTTGTATGTATCCTGGTTCAACAAGGACGAAACTTCTTCTCAATAACTGTGGAAAAACTAAAATATTGATATATGAGATATATTAGAACTAAATTCCTGAAATTTCCAATTCCTCCTAAATACAAAGAGATGTATTTTAAAATTGTGAATATTTATCCTTCAAATGAATTTATCGCTACAAGGTCCAAATTTGATGTTGATAACTGTCACCTCTGTCTTACAGATCTAGAAACTACAGAGCACCTGTTAGACTTGTGATATGATCCAAAGCTTATGGAAATCATTACATGACTGGCTAAGCTACAAATCCATATATAGATTTCAAAACTATCCAGTTAGGAATAATTTAAAAGGACAAAGAATTGAATTCTTAGTTAATAATCTTATAATAATAACTAAATATTATATACACAAATGTCAGTTTGCAAAGACTCCTCCCCCCACCCCCCCAGTGTGAAATGCACTACCAAACAAACTTTCTATGCTCAACAAATGTATAAAAAGGTCAGTAGCGCTCAAGCCAGGAAGCTCTGTACACTTATGTCTGAATTTAACCTTTTCTAGCCCCTTGCTCCCTTTTTATTTTATTTTTATTTGTATATCTATATACATATATATGTGCGTGTATATACTGTATATGCATTTTTGCTATTCTTTAATGTACTGTTTCTTGGTACTTAAACCTTATTTGTTATTTACTATAGGTCATCATTCACTGACAATAATGGATACTTATGAATATTGTTAAATGAAAATATTCAGTTCAGGAGGTGTGACTGTATTACTGATAGAATTATAGCCTACTTGAATTATCAGACATTGAGTTTGTCATTGTAATCTTTCTTTTGTGTTCTAAATAAAGATGTTTAAAAAAAAAAAAAACTCTGACCAGACTGTTAATAATATACAGTCTATGCCTCTGACCAACAAAACTCTCAGGATTGAGAAATAAGAGTATAAGGAAAAACTCCGCCTAATCGCATACTCCCTGCCTAAACCCAACCAATCCAACCAACGAAGGCAACGAGTACTAGCCAATCAGAGGCAGAGTAAAAAGCCTTTGCCATTCCAGGAAACGGAAAAAGCTGGGAGAGAGACGTGACAAGACTTCCAAGTTTTGGATATACAGGGGAGACAGTAGCACAGGAAATGTCTATACATGACAAGACCTTTTGTCCAGGTGTACTGTGGCCATCAGTTCCTTTATGGCAAATGGAGGTCCCAAAGCCTGATTTAGAGATGCTTTGGCTTAAGTCAGAAAATCTTGAATCGGATTTGGTTCATGAATTCCAATGTCATATAATGGAAAGATATCAGAAACACATATTAATTTTTACTGATGGTTCAAATGATCAAGAAACAGGTGCTACAGGAGCAGCTTCTGTTGTTCAGCGGTGGAATGCCCAAGCTTGTAAAAGAACCTCAAATTTCCTAAGTGTGTTCACAGTGGAGTTGTATGCAATCCTGATGGCAGTGCAATGGACTGAACAGATTCAGAACCAAAAAGTGTTGATATGATATATAATTCGCATGGGTCCCAGCTTATGTAGGTATTGCAACAAATGAACAGGCTGATAAGTTGATCAAGGAAGCTGCTCAAAAGGAGGCTATAGATGTCACCATTAATCTATCTAAGGCGGAGGGTAAAAGTATTGTGTGGCAGGGAACAATTTTAAAATGGCAACAGCTCTGGGAGCAAGAACACAAAGGGGGGCACTTATTCTCAATCTCTAGTAAGGTCACTGACTCAGTTTATGTTTGTTAAAGAAGGGAGGGTAGACGTAGGGAAGAGGTTATTATTTCTAGAATGAAGATTGGTCACACGTTTCTGAACAGCACTGTATTTATTTTAGGAAAGCACCAGAGTGGTTTGTGTTCATGTCAGGAGCCGGAGACAGTGCAACATGTTTTGATTTCTTGTAGAAATTATGACCGCCAACGATATGATCTACTCAGAGAATTGCAAGAAATTGGCTTGGAAGAAGTGTCTCTGAAAAGTATTTTAGAAGTAGGATCAAGCGGGAGGGGAAAACGTTGTTTTTTCAAATTTTTAGTAGACACTGGACTGTATCATCGGATATAGTGCACTAAGGTGATAGTTCCGTAGATGGCAGCAATGCAACTTTTTGGATGCCGGCTGCCGTAAAATCCCAAAGAAGAAGAAGAAGGAAACGGAAATGTGCTACATTTCCGGAGCTAACTTATTACACCAACTTGTTTGCTAACACAGCAGTGTGAGCTAACGTCGTTTGTTTATTTGCGCTACTTCGAGGAAACATGTTTGGTGTTAAACTTTGGGTGACCCTCTTCTTTCCTCTGACTTTAAATGGATTAATACTCGGACAGGAACACGGTAAGAAACAGATATCAGACGCTAATCAGTTCGTAGTTCTTGCTGGCCCTTCTTTCACATCACCTCAGTGTTAAAATTAAAATTCAGCTTGTCGTCGATATAAATCAGGTATTTAGGTAGTTCTCTACAAAGTCTAGGACCTGTCCCTTGATCATACTACTCTCATGGGTTAATGGTCCTTAGTCTTTGTTACATTGAGATGAAGGAATTCACTGTCCCTGACATATTGTCCCACATTCCCCATACAATCAGGGTTCTAAATTAGCACCGTTTACCAGCCAAATGCTGGTGAAATATGCAAGTGGCTGGTAGATTGGCTTCACTCACCAGCCAAAAAACCCAATGGTAATCTATTGAATGGCTGGTAATATTTGAACATTCATTAGCCATTTGGCTGGTAGACGAAAAAGTTAATTTTGAAGCCTGCATACAATGTCCTTAATTATGAACCAGCTAAACCAGCTGTTTAACATGTGTTTGGGTTATGGTTATGATTATGGTTTAGGGTTAGGGCAACCTGTCTCAAATAAGACCCTCATCATTTTGATGATCAGTTTTTGGAAAATAATTTTGGACACTAAACTGCACGTATACCAGTTTAAGCCCTGTGTTGGTCAGTGCAGAGTGTAGTGACTAGAGATGGGGCTGGGGCTAGAGGGTCTGTCAGTGTCAGTGGGGGTCCCGGGCCCTTGTTAACACGGCTGACTGCAGAGAGGAAGAACCAGTTTTTATGGTGGGAGGTTTTGGTCCTGATGGGCCTCAGCCTCCTGCCAGAGGGGAGGGGTTCACACTGTTAGTGTCCGGGGTGAGAGGGATCGGCTACCATCTTTTTCCTACATCATATATATATGTAAATGTTTCTTTTATAATCTTTATGCTGTTTATCATAATTCAGGAGCTGTCAAAGAGCTGTCATATAGATGTTGTTAAAGAGCTGTCATATAGATGTTGTTAAAGAGCTGTCATATAGATGTTAAAGAGCTGTCATATAGATGTTGTTAAAGAGCTGTCATATAGATGTTAAAGAGCTGTCATATAGATGTTAAAGAGCTGTCATATAGATGTTAAAGAGCTGTCATATAGATGTTAAAGAGCTGTCATATAGACGTTGTTAAAGAGCTGTCATATAGATGTTGTTAAAGAGCTGTCATATAGATGTTGTTAAAGAGCTGTCATATAGATGTTGTTAAAGAGCTGTCATATAGATGTTAAAGAGCTGTCATATAGATGTTAAAGAGCTGTCATATAGATGTTGTTAAAGAGCTGTCATATAGATGTTAAAGAGCTGTCATATAGATGTTAAAGAGCTGTCATATAGATGTTGTTAAAGAGCTGTCATATAGATGTTGTTAAAGAGCTGTCATATAGATGTTGTTAAAGAGCTGTCATATAGATGTTAAAGAGCTGTCATATAGATGTTAAAGAGCTGTCATATAGATGTTAAAGAGCTGTCATATAGATGTTGTTAAAGAGCTGTCATATAGATGTTAAAGAGCTGTCATATAGATGTTAAAGAGCTGTCATATAGATGTTAAAGAGCTGTCATATAGATGTTGTTAAAGAGCTGTCATATAGATGTTGTTAAAGAGCTGTCATATAGATGTTAAAGAGCTGTCATATAGATGTTAAAGAGCTGTCATATAGATGTTAAAGAGCTGTCATATAGATGTTGTTAAAGAGCTGTCATATAGATGTTAAAGAGCTGTCATATAGATGTTAAAGAGCTGTCATATAGATGTTAAAGAGCTGTCATATAGATGTTGTTAAAGAGCTGTCATATAGATGTTAAAGAGCTGTCATATAGACGTTGTTAAAGAGCTGTCATATAGACGTTGTTAAAGAGCTGTCATATAGATGTTGTTAAAGAGCTGTCATATAGATGTTGTTAAAGAGCTGTCATATAGATGTTAAAGAGCTGTCATATAGATGTTAAAGAGCTGTCATATAGATGTTAAAGAGCTGTCATATAGATGTTAAAGAGCTGTCATATAGATGTTGTTAAAGAGCTGTCATATAGATGTTGTTAAAGAGCTGTCATATAGATGTTAAAGAGCTGTCATATAGATGTTGTTAAAGAGCTGTCATATAGATGTTAAAGAGCTGTCATATAGACGTTGTTAAAGAGCTGTCATATAGACGTTGTTAAAGAGCTGTCATATAGATGTTAAAGAGCTGTCATATAGATGTTAAAGAGCTGTCATATAGAGCGTTGTTAAAGAGCTGTCATATAGATGTTAAAGAGCTGTCATATAGATGTTGTTAAAGAGCTGTCATATAGATGTTAAAGAGCTGTCATATAGATTGTTAAAGAGCTGTCATATAGATGTTAAAGAGCTGTCATATATATGTTAAAGAGCTGTCATATATATGTTAAAGAGCTGTCATATAGATGTTAAAGAGCTGTCATATAGGATGTTGTTAAAGAGCTGTCATATAGATGTTAAAGAGCTGTCATATAGATGTTAAAGAGCTGTCATATAGATGTTAAAGAGCTGTCATATAGATGTTGTTAAAGAGCTGTCATATAGATGTTAAAGAGCTGTCATATAGATGTTAAAGAGCTGTCATATAGATGTTAAAGAGCCATCATATAGATGTTGTTAAAGAGCTGTCATATAGATGTTGTTAAAGAGCTGTCATATAGATGTTAAAGAGCTGTCATATAGATGTTAAAGAGCTGTCATATAGATGTTAAAGAGCTGTCATATAGATGTTAAAGAGCTGTCATATAGATGTTGTTAAAGAGCTGTCTATATAGATGTTAAAGAGCTGTCATATAGATGTTAAAGAGCTGTCATACGGATGTTGTTAAAGAGCTGTCATATAGATGTTAAAGAGCTGTCATATACAGTGCCTTGTGAAAGTATTCGCCCCTATGAACGTTTCGACCTTTTGCCACATTTCAGGCCTCAAACATAAAGATATAAAACTGTAATTTTTGTGAAGAATCAACAACAAGTGGGTCCCAATTATAAAGTGGAACGAAATTCATTGGCTATTTCAACTTACTTTTTAACAAATAAAAAACTGCAAAAGTGGGCGTGCAAAATTATTCAGCCCCTTTACTTTCAGTGCAGCAAACTCTCCAGAAGTTCAGTGAGGATCTCTGAATGATCCAATGTTGACCTAAATGACTAATGATGATAAATAGAATCCAGCTGTGTGTAATCAAGTCTCCCGTATAAATGCACCTGCTCTGTGATAGTCTCAGAGGTCCGTTTAAAGCGCAGAGAGCATCATGAAGAACAAGGAACACACCAGGCAGGTCCGAGATACTGTTGTGGAGAAGTTTAAAGCCGGATTTGGATACAAAATTATTTCCCAAGCTTTAAACATCCCAAGGAGCACTGTGCAAGCGATAATATTGAAATGGAAGGAGTATCAGACCACTACAAATCTACGAAGACCCGGCCGTCCCTCTAAACCTTCAGCTCATACAATGAGAAGACTGATCAGAGATGCAGCCAAGAGGCCCATGATCACTCTGGATGAACTGCAGAGATCTACAGCTGAGTGTGGGAGACTCTGTCCATAGGACAACAATCAGTCGTATATACTGCACAAATCTGGCCTTTATGGAAGAGTGGCAAGAAGAAAGCCATTTCTTAAAGATATCCATAAAAGTGTCGTTTAAAGTTTGCCAAAAGCCACCTGGGAGACACACCAAACATGTGGAAGAAGGTGCTGTGGTCAGATGAAACCAAAATCGAACTTTTGGCAACAATGCAAAACGTTATGTTTGGCGTAAAAGCAACACAGCTCATCATCCTGAACACACCATCCCCACTGTCAAACATGGTGGTGGCAGCATCATGGTTTGGGTCTGTTTTTCTTCAGCAGGGACAGGGAAGATGGTTAAAATTGATGGGAAGATGGATGGAGCCAAATACAGGACCATTCTGGAAGAAAACCTGATGGAGTCTGCAAAAGACCTGAGACTGGGACGGAGATTTGTCTTCCAACAAGACAATGATCCAAAACATAAAGCAAAATCTACAATGGAATGGTTCACAAATAAACATATCCAGGTGTTAGAATGGCCAAGTCAAAGTCCAGACCTGAATCCATCGAGAATCTGTGGAAAGAACTGAAAACTGCTGTTCACAAACGCTCTCCATCCAACCTCACTGAGCTCGAGCTGTTTTGCAAGGAGGAATGGGCAAAAATGTCAGTTCTCGATGTGCAAAACTGATAGAGACATACCCCAAGCGACTTACAGCTGTAATCGCAGCAAAAGGTGGTGCTACAAAGTATTAACTTAAGGGGCTGAATAATTTTGCACTCAATATTTCAGTTTTTATTTGTTTAAAAGTTTGAAATAGCCAATGAATTTCGTTCCACTTCATAATTGGGACCCACTTGTTGTTGTTACACATTTTTCAATATAGATGTTAAAGAGCTGTCATATAGATGTTAAAGAGCTAGTCGTTATATAATGTTGTTAAAGAGCTGTCATATAGATGTTAGTTAAAGAGCTGTCATATAGATGTTAAAGAGCGTCATATAGATGTTTAAAGAGCTGTCATATAGATGTTAAAGAGCTGTCATATAGATGTTAAAGAGCTGTCATATAGATGTTGTTAAAGAGCTGTCATATAGATGTTGTTAAAGAGCTGTCATATAGATGTTAAAATATATATAAATATATAATTAAAACTGTTAGATGTTGTTAAAGAGCTGTCATATAGATGTTGTTAAAGAGCTGTCATATAGATGTTTAAAGAGCTGTCATATAGATGTTGTTAAAGAGCTGTCATATAGATGTTGTTAAAGAGCTGTCAATAGATGTTAAAGAGCTGTATATAATGTTAAAGAGCTGTCATATAGATGTTAAAGAGCTGTCATATAGATGTTAAAGAGCTGTCATATAGATGTTGTTAAAGAGCTGTCATATAGATGTTGTTAAAGAGCTGTCATATAGATGTTGTTAAAGAGCTGTCATATAGATGTTGTTAAAGAGCTGTCATATAGACGTTGTTAAAGAGCTGTCATATAGATGTTAAAGAGCTGTCATATAGATGTTAAAGAGCTGTCATATAGATGTTAAAGAGCTGTCATATAGATGTTGTTAAAGAGCTGTCATATAGATGTTGTTAAAGAGCTGTCATAAATGTTGTTAAAGAGCTGTCATATAGATGTTGTTAAAGAGCTGTCATATAGATTGTTAAAGAGCTGTCATATAGATGTTAAAGAGCTGTCATATAGATGTTAAAGAGCTGTCATATAGACGTGTTAAAGAGCTGTCATATAGATGTTAAAGAGCTGTCATAGATGTTGTTAAAGAGCTGTCATATAGATGTTGTTAAAGAGCTGTCATATAGATGTTAAAGAGCTGTCATATAGATGTTGTTAAAGAGCTGTCATATAGATGTTAAAGAGCTGTCATATAGATGTTAAAGAGCTGTCATATAGATGTTAAAGAGCTGTCATATAGATGTTGTTAAAGAGCTGTCATATAGATGTTGTTAAAGAGCTGTCATATAGATGTTGTTAAAGAGCTGTCATATAGATGTTGTTAAAGAGCTGTCATATAGATGTTGTTAAAGAGCTGTCATATAGATGTTAAAGAGCTGTCATATAGATGTTGTTAAAGAGCTGTCATATAGATGTTGTTAAAGAGCTGTCATATAGATGTTGTTAAAGAGCTGTCATATAGATGTTAAAGAGCTGTCATATAGACGTTGTTAAAGAGCTGTCATATAGACGTTGTTAAAGAGCTGTCATATAGATGTTAAAGAGCTGTCATATAGATGTTAAAGAGCTGTCATATAGATGTTGTTAAAGAGCTGTCATATAGATTGTTAAAGAGCTGTCATATAGATGTTAAAGAGCTGTCATATAGATGTTAAAGAGCTGTCATATATATGTTAAAGAGCTGTCATATAGATGTTAAAGAGCTGTCATATAGATGTTAAAGAGCTGTAATAGATGTTGTTAAAGAGCTGTCATAAGGATGTTGTTAAAGAGCTGTCATATAGATGTTTAAAGAGCTGTCATATAGATGTTGTTAAAGAGCTGTCATATAGATGTTGTTAAAGAGCTGTCATATAGATGTTGTAAAGAGCTGTCATATAGATGTTAAAGAGCTGTCATATAGATGTTAAAGAGCTGTCATATAGATGTTGTTAAAGAGCTGTCATATAGATGTTGTTAAAGAGCTGTCATATAGATGTTGTTAAAGAGCTGTCATATAGATGTTGTTAAAGAGCTGTCATATAGATGTTAAAGAGCTGTCATATAGATGTTGTTAAAGAGCTGTCATATAGATGTTGTTAAAGAGCTGTCATATAGATGTTGTTAAAGAGCTGTCATATAGATGTTGTTAAAGAGCTGTCATATAGATGTTGTTAAAGAGCTGTCATATAGATGTTAAAGAGCTGTCATATAGATGTTAAAGAGCTGTCATATAGATGTTAAAGAGCTGTCATATAGATGTTAAAGAGCTGTCATATAGACGTGTTAAAGAGCTGTCATATAGACGTTGTTAAAGAGCTGTCATATAGATGTTGTTAAAGAGCTGTCATATAGATGATTGTTAAAGAGCTGTCATATAGATGTTGTTAAAGAGCTGTCATATAGATGTTAAAGAGCTGTCATATAGACTTGTTAAAGAGCTGTCATATAGATGTTGTTAAAGAGCTGTCATATAGATGTTAAAGAGCTGTCATATAGATGTTAAAGAGCTGTCATATAGATGTTAAAGAGCTGTCATATAGATGTTAAAGAGCTGTCATACAGATGTTGTTAAAGATCTGTCGAGTCTTTGGTTTTATGAACGTTCCAGGTGGAGAGCTGTGCTGTTAAAGGAGTGTAAAATGTATTTCAGGCATCTTGTCATCATATCAAGTACATGATGTGTTGATGTTGTGGTGAAGTTCATATTAAACCTCATGTTTCTGTGTTAGCCCCTAGTTTATACAGTCAATGGTTCCAACAGGTTGGTGTTTAGTTTAGTTTAGACTGCAGCTGCTTTCAGCAAGAATCTCAGTACTAATAATTATGGATAAATATTTATTATTTTAAGTCATTAGTAGGTATGTTATTTACATGAAGTCCAGGCCATAAGTGACTTGTCAAAAGTCTACTTACAGTCAGGAGTCATGTGATTACTGCAGGATTTCCTCATGTTACTACTGATGCTCAGTACTCTGTCTTCCAGTTATTCTCCGTTGATTTAAACCGTCTGTGTGAAGTGTTATAGAGAAAAAAACTTTACTACTTTTTATAGGTCCAAAAACACTTGATGTTTCAACATCCCAGTTCTCAGATTTAGTGGCTGAGTTTGAGTTGCTCATAATAATAATTTGTTATTTATAATGGCAAGGTGAAATGAAATAACCGCTATGCTGGTTCAGCAACAATATCTCTGATCTTTGTCAGAGAAAGAGATCAGAGTGTTTGATGGAGACTCTCTGCAGTATGATGCTTTTAGGAGAGTTATTGAAGAAAAGAAGACTGTCAGAATGTTATGTGTATTCAGATTTTCTCTCACTTTCTTTGCCTTAACCTGACTTTCTCTATTTAAACATAATGATTAAAGTATGTTTTGTCTTTCAGGTCCAGGTGGTGTTAGAGTGGTTGTGAAAGAAGACAGTGATGTCATGTTACCCTGTTCTCTCAGCACCAAGGAGAACATTGTATCAAGACTCTTTGTCGGAAGAAGGTTCCTCAGAAAGATGATGATCTGAAGGAGGTGTTCCTGTATGATGCAGGCATTCATTACAACAACGGTCGTCCAGGTCAGAGTGAAGAGTTCAAAGGTCGAGTCTCTCATTTTAAAGATCAATTGAAACACGGCAACGCCTCCATAATCATCAGAAATACAAAGATATCTGACAGTGGAAACTACACCTGTTATTTTCCCCGTCTTCATCAAACATTCAACATTGAACTTGTTGTTGGTGAGTACTTTTATTAAACATTAAATTCTTGATTTATTGTTTGTAGATCTCCAGCTGTCATCTGAGGTTAGAACATGGACTGTTCTTCTTTGTCCACTCAGTCTTCTGTTTAAACCTCTGACAAAGAAACTACAGATCCAGGATGTTGTTAAAACATATGAACAACACGACTATTGGATGTTGTTCCTGAACGATCCATTTTAACAAAAATAAATCACAACTTTACACATTATGGTACAAAAGTTTTTGACACACACACACACACACACACACACACACACACCAGCCTTTCAAAATGCAACAACACACACTTGAGCCCCATCTCTGTACGTAACATAGTTTATTTTATAATTTTTTTGGGCATTATAGGCCTTTATTTGACAGGACAGCTGAAGAAATGAAAGGGGAGAGGGGAATGACATGCAGCAAAGGGCCGCAGGTTGGTCGAACCGGGCCCGCTGCTCCGAGGAGTGAACCTCTATATATGGGCGCCTGTTCTACCAGCTGAGCTATCCGGGCGCCCCGTAACGTAGTTTTTGCTGCATGTCTGTACGACGTGAAACGTTGGACAGCCAATCACAAACTAGGGCTCGGTGATATGGAGAAAATCCAATATCACAATATTTTTGACCAAATACCTCGATACCGCAACGATATTGTAGGGTTGACTATTTGTGCTTTCACAAAATATTTACACAATGAGATTTTAGATAAATAATCATCAGTAATGTGGATATAATGACTATGTGGGTAAAGGGAAATAATAGAACAGTTACAACAGTCTGGTAAGTTCAGAAAATTATAGCACTTTACTGTAATACAGCCTTTAAAACCAGGAAAAGACACTTATGCCATATTACGATATCATGATATCCAAAATCTATGACAATATCTAGTGTCATATCACGATATTGATATAATATCGATATATTGCCCAGCTCTATCACAAACATGATTAGATCTTGTTAGAAGCATGCTGCATGCCTATTGGCTCACTGCCACTGATGAGACTTACTCCTAGATATTTAATCTTTTGATACTTAAGAAATTCAGTTGATAAACCTAAAAAGTATCAAAGTTGGGTACCCAGCCCGAAGATTGATGGACAGGCAGCATGTGAACGGTTCCCCTCCTGCTCCCTCCTTAAATATAACCGCAACCTCAAAACATAAATCTCATGTTGAGTTTTTGTGAATGTCTTCATCCAAATATATAGTTTTGTCATGGGTCTAATGGAGGAGCTACCTCAGTAAACTATCCAGATTAAATACGATCTGTCAACAAGGAGCACTCTGTGATGTTGAGACAATTACAATTTCAGAATGATTCAGTGGACCAGGAGGTTTCTCATAGTTTCAACATGTGATACTTATGGTATAAAAATTGACCTGCCATCTTTTTCTTCTCTTCTCCTTTGCCACTACCTGATCTTGTCTTTCCACGTAAGCAACTAATCAATGACCCTGATGGTCCTGCTGCCTGCAGGATCTTCTAAATCCTGGTGTAGGACCTGAGTCTCTGCCTCTGCTTACTGCTGCTCTAATGGTAACTCAGCTGCTGCTTGCTTTAACCACTCGGCTTCCTGGACCAGGGGAGGTTTGAGTGTTTTAGATCCATGTTTACTAGTTTGCTTCTTCTTCCCTGTCATTGTTGGTGCATGGCTGCATGTTTTGGCATCTTTCAGTCTTGATGCTAAGCTAGGGTGACCAGATGTCCCGGTTTGACCGGGACAGTCCTGATTTTGAGCTGCCTGTCCCAAGTCCCTACAAAAGCCTGTCGGGACGCTAAAAAATCCGCTGTCAAGTTGGACAGTTTGCAGCCGTTTCCAGCAGCCTTCAGGCTGAACAGGAAGTCACAGAATCACTCAAATCCTGTTAGGTCCAATTCCGATTTAAATAAAATGTTATCAGACCCATAAATCACCTTGTAGGCTACACAGTCTCCAGCTGTTTTATAAAGACAGAGTAGCTGTCAAAATGCTCTACCTGCGATCTGGTGCTGATGTTAATACACAACAGACTGTAGATGATCTGTAATCTGAACAGATTTAGTCTCTCTCACTTCTTAACGTCACTATCAGCCACACTACATGTGTTCTGTACAGAATAATCCTTTAAATCAGACACATAGCAAAACTAAAAGCTTATACAAAACGTCATCATGTTGAGTTGATTCTGAACCAATCAGCTGTTGGATCAGCTGAGAGCCAGGCGTTTAGTTAGTGGGTCCACCACTAGAGTTGTGGAAACCAACTAAGTTTGTTAGGAAGTGGGTGATGACAAGGAGGTCAGCAGACCATGCTGCCTGTAGACAAAGGCAGCATAAACCAGAGGAGCCTGCCTTTACATTTGGAAGCTGATGAATGCATGAATTGTAGTATGTTAATAAGTAAATGTGATGTATTTAAAGTGTAAACTGTTATGTCCGCACACAAGTGCCTCAAGTGTTGTTTGGGTTGTTTTAATGCATTGAGTTGAGTAATGACCTCCCGTGTCGGTGTGATTAAATCAAACATAACATAAACTGCCAAAGAAATTGGCCCTGATTCTCTTAAATCAACATAATTTTCTTGTTTAAAAAGATGTTTACATATTTGCCAAACAGTATTTTCAAACATGTTCAATTTCATACATTTTCCGAGGGTGAAATCCATTGCCTGCCTGTTAACATTAAAGGTACAAAATAATAATAAAGTAAGTGAATTGTAAAGTATTTCTCTTGAATAACTACTCAACCCTACCTTACACATACTGGAAAAAGAGCCCCTTTGGTGTAAAACCCATTAAGTCATTTTACGGCACGATTTTGAATGATGACCATTCACCGTAAATAAGGGCTCCCCCTCCCTACAAAAGCCAATTTAACCACCGTGTGTGTCAGTCAATGGTAGCGGTCTACGTCTGTAATCTGTCTGACCTGGGCTGGCACATGTTCTTGTTAAAAAGCGGGGGGATGCACGCGCACTACGGTCACGCGCAAAGTGTCCCGGTTTTAGTTCTGGGAAATCTATTCACCCTATGCTAAGCTAAGCTAAGCATCTGCTGGCTGTAGCTTCATATTTACCGTACAGACGTGAGTGGTATCGATCTTCTTATACAACAAAGCAAATCATAATACAACCCAAATTCCAGAAAAGTTGGGACGTTTTTTAAATTTTAATAAAATGAAAACTAAAAGACTTTCAAATCACATGAGCCATTATTTTATTCACAATAGAACATAGATAACATAGCAAATGTTTAAACTGAGAAATTTTACAATTTTATGCACAAAATGAGCTCATTTCAAATTTGATTTCTGCTACAGGTCTCAAAATAGTTGGCACGGGACATGTTTACCATGGTGTAGCATCTCCTTTTCTTTTCAAAACAGTTTGAAGACGTCTGGGCATTGAGGCTATGAGTTGCTGGAGTTTTGGTGTCGGAATTTGGTCCCATTCTTGCCTTATATAGATTTCCAGCTGCTGAAGAGTTCGTGGTCGTCTTTGACGTATTTTTCGTTTAATCATGCGCCAAATGTTCTCTATAGGTGAAAGATCTGGACTGCAGGCAGGCCAGTTCAGCACCTGGACTCTTCTACGACGAAGCCATGCTGTTGTAATAGCTGCAGTATGTGGTTTTGCATTGTCCTGCTGAAATAGACGTCGTTTGGAGGGAAGCATATGTTGCTCTAAAACCTTTATATACCTTTCAGCATTCACGGAGCCTTCCAAAACATGCAAGCTGCCCATACCGTATGCACTTATGCACCCCCATACCATCAGAGATGCTGGCTTTTGAACTGAACGCTGATAACATGCTAGAAGGTCTCCCTCCTCTTTAGCCCGGAGGACACGGCGTCCGTGATTTCCAACAACAATGTCAAATTTGGACTCGTCTGACCATAGAACACTATTCCACTTTGAAATAGTCCATTTTAAATGAGCCTTGGCCCACAGGACACGACGGCGCTTCTGGACCATGTTCACATATGGCTTCCTTTTTGCATGATAGAGCTTTAGTTGGCATCTGCTGATGGCACGGTGGATTGTGTTCACCGACAGTGGTTTCTGGAAGTATTCCTGGGCCCATTTAGTAATGTCATTGACACAATCATGCCGATGAGTGATGCAGTGTCGTCTGAGGGCCCGAAGACCACGGGCATCCAATAAAGGTCTCCGGCCTTGTCCCTTACGCACAGAGATTTCTCCAGTTTCTCTGAATCTTTTGATGATGTTATGCACTGTAGATGATGAGATTTGCAAAGCCTTTGCAATTTGACGTTGAGGAACATTATTTTTAAAGTATTCCACAATCTTTTTACGCAGTCTTTCACAGATTGGAGAGCCTCTGCCCATCTTTACTTCTGAGAGACTCTGCTTCTCTCAGACATACCTTTTATAGCTAATCATGTTACAGACCTGATATCAATTAACTTAATTAGTCACTAGATGTTCTCCCAGCTGAATCTTTTCAAACCTGCTTGCTTTTTTAGCCATTTGTTGCCCCCGTGCCAACTTTTTTGAGACCTGTAGCAGGCATTACATTTTAAATGAGCTCATTTTGTGCATAAAATTGTAAAATTTCTTCAGTTTAAACATTTGCTATGTTATCTATGTTCTATTGTGAATAAAATATTGGCTCATGTGATTTGAAAGTCTTTTAGTTTTCATTTTATTAAAATTTAAAAAACGTCCCAACTTTTCTGGAACTCGGGTTGTAATTGATAAGTGGAGTGCTGCCCTATCATTCCCACCTGCTGAGCTCCCTTTAGTTACTAGCTGATAGTCTGAACATTCTAAAGCTCATTCTAAACGTGGTGTGTGTGTGTGTGTGTGTGTGTGTGTGTGTGTGTGTGTGTGTGTGTGTGTGTGTGTGTGTGTGTGTGTGTGTGTGTGTGTGTGTGTGTGTGTGTGTGTGTGTGTGTGATTCGTGCTTCTACTCGTGTTTCCCCGCTCCATTTTAGATGTTGAAACTCCATTATCAGACTCAGATCATTTGACTAGTTGATGATATTAAACCATCACCCTCCACTTAATGTTTTCATTTGTCTTTCAGATCCTGTGGTCAAAGACCGATCAGGAGAAATCCAAGGTGATGATGTCACTGATGTGTGCTATAACTGTGTAGACCTCAGGATCATTTAAATCTTGGGATGCAGTACCTTCATGTTGACCTGTTGTTGTTGTTGTCACCCAGTGTAGCAGGTAGACAGGAGCAGAGGGGGACAGGGATTAACTAACTATTAATGATCACAAGATCACTCCCCTTCACTCTCTGTTCATTCAGCCACATTTGGTTCTCTATGAAGTCCATGTGTTGTTATATTAATACATCAGATCAATATCTAATATTAAGATGAAATATCATATTGATCTAATGTATTTTAGATCTACACTGATCTATCTTAAAACACAGATGAAGGGAGTCCTAATTTGAATAATGTCACTGATCTCTATAATGTTTAAATGCCAACAATTTTAAGTGAAGGTATTGTGTCTGAATTTTTGAATAATAATAATAGTAATAATAATAATAATCCCCAGCCTCTGGGTGACAGAGTTGTAGCACACGCTGCAGGTGTAGAAATCACTGACATCATCAATCAGGACTGACCAATGATTTCTCCTGATCTGTGTTTGAAGGTCTGACTCTGTCTCTAAACGGCCCGTCAACGTTTTCTCACCAAGAGTTATTACCATTATTTATAATGACCAGACCAAGAGTTATTACCATTATTTATAATGACCAAGAGTTATTACCATTATTTATAATGACCAAGAGTTATTACCATTATTTAGAATGACCAAGAGTTATTACTATTATTTAGAATGACCGACCAAGATCCCAGAGCCCAGTGTGTCCCAGTGTCTGGTTCTATCTGACCAACAATCAAAATAACCAATAACCCAAAAATAGTTAAAGCTCACATTCAGATTTCCTGTTTCTTTGTTCTTCTCTTTAAACCCAATGTATCAACAGTCAGGCATAAACAACACTGTTATATTATCACATTTCTCATTTCTATCATTTTATTGTATTCATCTTTAATAAGCTTTTGTTTAAACTTTGTTCACAGCGGCCTCTCCAAAACCATCTGTAACAATCCTTGATGCCACAGCTGGCTGGGCCCTGCTGCAGTGTGAGGTTCATGGTGCTTCTCTAACATCTGGAGTGGAGTGGAAGGACAGTGCTGGAAACAGACTTCCTGCTGAGGGGACACGGACCTCAGAGAGAGACCACTACTACATCACCCTCAACACTACTGTTACCAGGACCGGTCGCTACCGCTGTGTAGTAACACAGGAGGAAATCAGTCATCAGACTCAGACTGAGACCTTTGTTCATATCAGTGGTGAGATTTCTTTCTTGGTGGTTTAATCAGGAAATCATTTAATTTGTTCATGTATTATTAGTTTTAAAGATTTTTAGACACATTTTAAGTGTTGTGTGTAGTCTGTGTGCTGTACCTGGTATGCAGTTTGAGTTACATCAGCTGTTTGTGATGCGTTTCAGAGAAAGTGTGTGAGGACTCCTCCAGTAAAGTGGCCATCGGATGGATGATTGGTGGATTGGTTTTGGGAGCTGTGATTATTGTTGCAGTTCAAGCTCTGCTTGTTGTCACAAAGGTCATCACAATACACTGCTATAAAGGTAGGTTTATACAATTGGTTTCAATCAACATCTGTAATTTGTTAACATCAACATAACAGATTGACCTTAACAACTACTTTTAAAATGTGTAGGCTTAAATCCAATTTATAGTCCTGTGTTAAATCTAGCCTGTAGGTACATACATAGGTATGCGTAGATAGGATACCTACATAGTAGCCTAACGTGCACCTCTCAAAAAATTTAACTACATGTGGACGCAGACTGTAACAACTGTGATTGGTCAGCTCGGCCGTGGCTTGGTAGCATCACATTCCCCCCGACTCATTTCCTGGTTCTCCTTCTCCATAAACAACATGAGATCAAGGAGGGGGTTAACTTTTCCTGCTCCACGTTTCCCACCGTGGTCAGAAAGAACGGAGGAGACTCTTTGTTTAGGTACCTGCTCTGAAGCAAATCAGTGTCACTCTCATAGTCTGTCTGGATGGTGAAGTCTCTTAGCAGTGCCAGCAGGGGGTCCTGTGTGTGTGTGTGTGTGTGTGTGTGTGTGTGTGTGTGTGTGTGTGTGTGTGTGTGTGTGTGTGTGTGTGTGTGTGTGTGTGTGTGTGTGTGTGTGTGTGTGTGTGTGTGTGTGTGTTACCAGCTATCAGTTCAGTAGTCTAACATTTTTTATCAGTGATACTTACTGTGTAAAGGAATTAGACATAATTGCTGAGGTATATGGTTATTATCACGGCTATGAACCAATCAGATTGCTTGATTTGAGCTTAGGCCTGTCGAGATAGTCAGACTGCAGCTAGTGTTGCGAGCACCAGCGCAGGTATAAATTGTCACGGCGATCTCATGATGTCACATTTGTATTCTCCAGCTGGGCTGCATCCAGTATGTAACGGCTTTCAGGCGCGCTAGCAAAGCAGACAGCCTCTGCTACCGCGATACTTTTTTTTTTTTTTTTTTTATTCGAATATTAATTTTCACCTTCGAAATTCGTTTTTTAAAAACTATTCGAATATATATTCGAATTTAGAATATTCGTTGACAGCCCTAGTACAGAGTCTGTAGTCTATCGCACAAACACTCGACGAATGCTGCAAACATTTGACAGCTAGTATGAATTACCTGGGAGAACAGACGTGTCACAAACGTCAATTCCACAACTGTCCAACAGCGTGAAAGACAACATACTAAAAGGAGGTCAAAAACATATTGTCGATATTTAAAATGTCTTCCAGTTCCAGTGTTAAATATTCTTTAGAACTAACAGTGTATTGATCTTTGAAAAGGTGTACCTGCATTATTATGCCATTATTATTATATTAGATGAAAATGGTCTCGGAACGACAATAACAAAGACTAATAAGAAATTATTGTTTATTGCAATAATTTCTGGGACAATTTATTATCCAGCAAGTTATTGTGACAGGCCTATTTCAGCTACACGTTTTATAACAGACTTTTAATGAAATGTAAATCTATTTGTTTTGGCCACCAAAATCATGTCTGTAGAATATAAAAGTTGACCTTATGAAATGTATTCTTTTCTTTGCTGCAGGTTCTAGATTTGGGCAACCAGAACAGGCGATCATCTGAAGATCCAAAAAGGGCTGCCACTTAATCCCCAAAATGTGTAAAGCTTTAATGCGTAGTTTCTGTAACCCCCATGATAAATTCTAAGTAGTGACAACAACACTGTCAATGCGTCCACATGATACAAGCCTTCCGTGATCCCGCACATAGCCATACTGAGAAATCCAGAGAGACTTTAGTGGAGCTAATAGTCTTAATTATTTAATTGTAGCAACTCATTTGGCAACGGTATGAATATAACAGACATTCAATCAGGGACGTGGTTAGGCCTATTTTAGGACGTTACTAGGATTGAAAGATGGGGGTGGCTTAGCCCCCAGGCTAGGGGTGGGGGAAAAAATCGATACAGCATAGTATCACGATATTTTTCATGGCAATACTGTATCGATACACAGAAGCCAAGTATCGTTCTTTTATGATATATTTCTTGGTCAGTTTGTCTGCTTGACAATCACATTTTGCACCAATACAATTGAAGTGAGATGAACAAACAAAGAAATTTATCTTTTTAGATAAAACAGATGTTGACAAAACTGTCCTTTTGGGACATCATTTGAAATTGGGAAAAATCTGAAGTTGGAAAAAAGGTAAATACATTGCAATATATCGCAGAATATTGCAGTATGTTTAAAATGTTTAAAATCGCAATGGTGTACTTACAAACTTTCCAATCCATCGTTTTATGAGAGCATAACCTATTTGTACTACTTGTAGACGTTTGGTATCATTTTGGGCATTATTAGTGGGGTCATTTACGAGATACAAACGTGACAATACTAACGTCCGTTAGCCCCGCGCTAAGCTATCCAGCTGATAACGCTACTCTACGCTAACTCGCCCAATGTTAGACCCAGGTGAAAAAAGCTTCTGGGGGGGTGTTTGGCTCGAGGTCATGGTGCAAAGGACCCTAGGGTGAAATTACTCCGAACCATCACTTTTAATTATCTTACAGATCTGTTATGTTTATGTAATGTAACGTCTACACCATGTAGGTTAAAACTGGAGACGAGAAAAGAAACAGCTGGGTCGATCACAAAGCAACAATTCTGTAACTAAATAACTAAATAGGATGCTGAGAAGTTAGTTAGTTGTTAGATAACGTTAACATTCTGAATGGTCCCATTGCTGTTACGTATTATTGGAGCGTCTCGGGTGGTAGAGAGGTCGCCTACCAATCTAAAAGTTTACCACACACACACACACACACACACACACACACACACACACACACACACACACACACACACACACGAGACATGTAAATTGATCTGAAGAACCGTTTAATCCAAATGTCAGGTGATAGAAGTTAGTTGGAGATAATGATGGTCTGATGATTTCATTGTAAAAAGATTTTTAAGCTGATTTTCTATTTTTGTACTTTCTGTTGTGTGAAATGTCTACTCTGAACTCTGCTGGAAAATATCCTTTAGAAATGACATGTTTTTATTGTAAAGCACTTTGTAACATATGTTGCCTATTTTATTACTTTTGTGTAAATATTTTTTTACTTTTGGAATGTATGTTTTTTGTTGGAGAATATTTTTTATAAAAGTGTGTATCATGTCTCTGTTTGCCCTTGCTGCTGCTGCTGTAAGTGTGTGATTAATAAATTATTTTGAATCTTTGAAGCAGGAGTCTGTTTGTTTTTAAAATCATATTGCCAAAGGATAATAGAATACTGTGCAGTAAAAACTGTAGATTATATTTCATAAAGAGCCATCTAGAGTTTGCCTGATACAGTTAAAGATAAACGTTGTCTGGCTCTCACCTAATAGAGAGACAGGAGGAATTTTGGCCTTTTGAATATGTATGTGATTTATACATCTGGGGATATTATTGTGTACATAATTATGTTTTTTCATTTCTTCAATAAAGTATTGCAACCTGGTGGCCTTGTGGGGGTTAAAGTTACTGTGAAGTTTTCTTGTGAAAAACTGAGTTAAAAGTTTAATTGTAATTAAAAAAAAAATCTGAATGTATAAATATGCAAAATATTTTTACTTTGAAACGTTTTCTGTCATCTCTTTACTCTCAACCAACTATTGAAATAATCCATTAAAATGGTTTATATCCATAGACTAAAAAAGAAGCTTATACCATGGTCTGGTCTGGGCGAATACTTTACTCTGATTGGCTGCAGGGTGACCATTAAAATGTGAGGAAGTAGATCTGGTAAAACTGACTGTTTACTTACGTTCTAAATTAACGCGTGAATTATATAGCTTTGTAGTATCTGTCGGTACACGATCCGTTCTGCACATGCGCAAAATGTTCGTGCATGCGCTGTTGTACGAGGATTAACGACACTGCACGATCCGTTCCACGCTTTCGGTCGACAGCCAAGCTAACGTTAGTTTAGCTACCAGCTAATTCGGCTAACCGCTAGCTGAGACAACATGAAACTTTAAACCCTCAAAATAAAACTTGAAAATAACCGTTAACATATATAACAGCTGTTACGTCAGTTCTACTTTACTTGTGCTCATTTAAAATACAATCACTCAATATTTGTCTTTATTGTTATTACTGTAAAGTCTTAATGTAGCTGTAGCCTGCTTTTCCCATTAAGTTTGACTTAACGTTATTTTAGACTGAATCTAGCTGTCAGCTAGCGGTTAACCAAATTAGCTGTTAGCTAAACTAACGTTAGCTTCCCGGTGGAGGCTAAAAATAGGCTAGCGTGGAACAGATGATGCAGGTCGTATCCTCGGTAAAACAGTATTATCTTGCGCATGCGCAGAACGGATCGTGCAGGCAGAACGGATCGTGTACCGACAGTATCTTATTCCAACCTTGAGTGTAGTCCATCATGGACCGTCAATGCCATGGATGTATTAAGAGAACCATGTCGTCCTTCAGTGCTCCGTCCTCTCAACACCACAAGATGGCGGTAATGTAATGGGAAAATTACATTTAAGCATAATTCCTTATATTTTTATGTTTAATTTGTACTTTACTTCTTTCACAAATGCTGAAAGAGTTTATCTCATTCCCACATGCAGATTTTGATTCTAACTGCTGAGACGTCCAGTCTGGAACATAATGTGAGCACTGTTTGCCTGAACAGATAGGGGCTACAAGGTCACCCTAAAACTCTCGTACAGGGAGGAGGAGGTGAGATGGCTCCGAGATGTCTCTTGTGTTTTTTCTGATTGTCTTCATGTGTATCAGATTGCCTGTAAGAACTGTAGTGTCATAATAATCCAAGTGTGTGTGTGCTGTCACTCTGAAGATGCATATAAGCCTGGTGTTCTGTTCACTCATTTGAGAAACTGACTCCACACTGGGCTGCGGCCTTTTGTGAAATCATGTTGCTCCTATTTGCAAATATATCTTAATTAATAAACCCAACTTGGTTTTAGTCTCAGTCTGTCTTATTTGTTTCAATTTACTAAACTCTTTTAAGATGCCATCTTAAGATGTTAAAGATGAAAAGTTGTTAAAAGAAAAACTTTTCGTCATAGGGTGTGGCCGTGGCGGGGCAGCCATTTTGTGCGTTTCGCCGCCGAAACAGGAAGTGGGTGTAACTCGAGTGTACATTGTCCGATTACCTCGAAACTTTTCACGATTCATAAGAGTCCAACCCTGAGGACAAATAAAGGCCTAAAAGTCAAGGTGCTATACTTTAACATTTAACTTGAGTGTACGTTATGATACTGAGCCACCCCCTATACTTTAACCAGGCCCACTTACTCAGACCATGCCCCCTTTCATAACATTTGAACCATTTAAGGTAGAGTCTTGTGTGAGGTATCATTGAACTCAGCACAGAGTTCCTTTTTAATTTGTGAGGGTTTGACCCGCCCCCTAAGCTTTAACCACGCCCCCTTTATAACAAATGACCCGTTTGATGTAGACCCTTGTGTGTGGTATCATTGAACTCAGCAGAGACTTCTTTCTTCATTGGTGATGGTTTGGCCCGCTCCCTATGCTTGAGCCACGCCCCCTTTCATAGCATTTAAACCGTTTAAGGTAGAGTCTTATGTGAGGTATCAATGAACTCAGCAGAGACTTCCTTTTTTATTGGTAAAGGTTTGGCCCGCACCCTATACTTTGGCCACGCCGCCTTTCACAGCTAATTAACTCTATGACGTAGAGTCTTGTGTGATGTATTGTTGAACTCAGCGGGAAGTTGCCTTTTCATTGGTGATGACTTGCGGTGTCTGAGTGGCGCGCAAATGCACGGTTGCAAGGAGCAGCGTCCACCGGTAACCCCGACGCGCGCAGAGGCGCGAGGGCCCGTCCATCGCTGCTTGCAGCTTTAATTGAGTTTGAGTTTCTCATAATAATAACTTGTTGTTCATAATGGCAAGGTGAAATGAAATAACCGTTGAAGAAAAGACAGATGATGCAAAACACTGTCAGAATGTTATGTGTATTCAGATTTTCTCTCACTTTCTTTGCCTTAACCTGACTTTCACTATTTAAACATAATGATTAAAGTATGTTTTGTCTTTCAGGTCCAGGTGGTGTTAAAGTGGTTGTGAAAGAAGACAGTGATGCTGTGTTACCCTGTTCTCTCAGCACCAAGGAGAGTATTGTATCAAAACTCTTTGACTGGAAGAAGGTTCCTCAGAAAGATGAGGATCAGGAGGTGTTCATGTATGACGCAGGCATTCATTACAACAACGGTCGTCCAGGTCAGAGTGAAGAGTTCAAAGGTCGAGTCTCTCATTTTCCAGATCAACTTGAGTACGGCAACGCCTCCATAATCATCAGAAATACAAAGATATCTGACAGTGGAAACTACACCTGTGATTTTCCTCGTCTTCGCCCACGTCAAACATTCTCCATTGAACTTGTTGTTGGTGAGTATTTTTATTAAACATTAAATTCTTGATTTATTGTTTGTTGATCTCCAGCTGTCATTTGAGGTTAGAACATGGACTGTTCTTCTTTGTCCACTCAGTCTTCTGTTTAAACCTCTGACAAAGAAACTACAGATCCAGGATGTTGTTAAAACATATGAACAACACAACTATTGGATGTTGTTCCTATTTTAACAAAAATAAATCACAACTTTACACATTATGGTACAAAAGTTTTTGTGACACACACACACACACACACACACACACTGTAGTCCAGCCTTTTCAAAATGCAACAACACACACATGAGCCCCATCTCTGTGCGTAACGTAGTTTATTTTATTTATTTTTTATTTTATTATTTTAATTTTAGGCCTTTATTTGACAGGACAGCTGAAGAAATGAAAGGAGAGAGAGAGAGAGGCGGGAATGACATGCAGCAAAGGGCCGCAGGTCTGAGTCAAACCCCGGCCCACTGCGTCGAGGAGTGAACCTCTATATATGGGCGCTCGTTCTACCAACTGAGCTATCCGGGCGCCCCGTAACGTAGTTTTTGCTGCATGTCTGTACGACGTGAAACGTTGGACAGCCAATCACAAACATGATTAGATCTTTTTAGAAGCATGCTGCATGCCTATTGGCTCACTGACAGTGATGAGACTTACTCTTAGATATTTAATTTTTTGATACTTATGAGGAAGTTCAGTTGGTGCCTAAAAAGTATCAAAGTTGGGTACCCAGCCCTAAGATTGATGGACAGGCAGCATGTGAACGGTTCCCCTCCTGCTCCCTCCTTAAATCATCAACAACCTCAAAACATAAATCACATGTTGAGTTTTTATGAATGTCTTCATCCAAATATATAGTTTTGTCATGGGTTTAATGGAGGAGCTGCCTCAGTAAACTATCCAGAGACATTTCCACTGTTTAAATACGATCTGTCAACGAGGAGCACTCTCAGTGATGTTGAGAAAGTTACAAATTCAGAATTATTCACTGGACCAGGAGGTTTCTCATAGTTTCAACATGTGATGCTTATGGTATAAAATATGGAAACTAATCAATGCCACTGATGGTCCTGCTGCCTGCAGGATCTTCTAAATCCTGGTGTAGGACCTGAGTCTCTGCCTCTGCTTACTGCTGCTCTAATGGTAACTCAGCTGCTGCTTGCTTTAACCACTCGGCTTCCTGGACCAAGGGAGGTTTGAGTGTTTTACCTCCATGTTTACTAGTTTGCTTCTTCTTCTCTGTCATTATTGGTGCATGGCTGCATGTTCTGGCATTTATCTGTCTTGATGCTAAGCTAAGCTAACCATCTGCTGGCTGTAGCTTCATATTTGCTGTAAGGACGTGAGTGGTATTAATCTTCTCCATTTAGTTACTAGCTGATAGTCTAATCTCCCTCATTATATCATGAATATGACGTGTGTGTGTGTGTGTGTGTGTGTGTGTGTGTGTGTGTGTGTGTGTGTGTGTGTGTGTGTGTGTGTGTGTGTGTGTGTGTGTGTGTGTGTGTGTGTGATTTGTGCTTCTACTTGTCACGACTGACCAGGAGACAGACTGAAGTGATGAGTAGATCTTTAATTAACAAAGAGTCAAACAAGGAACAGGAAGCAACAGGCAGGAATCTTGTAGCTGAGCAGGCAGGTGTAGATCAGCGGCAGACAACAGGAGACAAAGCACAGGTAAACTTGGATTGAGCTGGAATAGCGTGTCAGTCAGAGAGTCATGAAGACATGTATGTAAGACCCGACAAAGAGTGAGTGTGTCTGTGCTGCTTAAGTAGGTGGACATTGATGAGATGCAGGTGTGAATCTGATGATGTGGTGTGATGAAGTGCAGGTGTGTGCAATCAGTACTTGAGGAGATTGTGAGCGGATGAGGGGAGTGAGTGCTGGGGAATGTGAATGGGAAACAACAAACGGAAAGTCCATGTAAACCTGACATTACTGGTGTTTCCCCGCTGCATTTTAGATGTTGAAACTCCATTATCAGACTCAGATCATTTGACTAGTTGATGATATTAAACCATCACCCTCCACTTAAAGTGATGGTTCGGAGTAATTCACCCTAGGGTCTTTTGCACCATGACCTCGAGCCAAACACCCCCCCAGAAGCTTTTTTCAGCTGGGTCTAACATTGAGTTAGAGAGTTAGCGTAGAGTAGCGTTATCAGCTGAATAGCTTAGCGCAGGGGCTAATGGATCCGAAGTGTCTCTTAACATTACCCCACTAATAATGCCCGAAATGATACCAAACGTCTACAGTAGTACAAATAGGTTATGCTCTCATAAAACGATGGATTGGAAAGTTTGTAAGTACACCAGAAGTTTATGAACACTTGCCTGCTGGCTTCTGCTCTGCTGCTGCTGCTGTTACTACCGGGCAGTAAGAGTGCTTAAGGCCGTTCAAACCACAACACTGAAAAGAGATACAACAAAAATATTTATTAATTTAATGATTAAATAAGGTAATGTCTCCAAACTTACCTCAATTATAACTTGTCTCCTGCTAGTTATTCTACAGCACTTATTTTAAAAAAAAAGTTAAATTAATAAATATTTTTGTTGCATCTCTTTTCGGTGTTGTAATTTGTAGACGGTCCCTAAGCACTCGTCTTACAGCAGCAACAACAACAGCAGAGAGCAGAAGCCAGCAGGCAAGTGTTATTTACATAAACTTCTGGTGTACTTACAAACTTTACAATCCATCGTTTTATGAGTGCATAACCTATCTGTACTACTGTAGACATTTGATATTATTTCGGGCATTATTAGTGGGGTAATGTTAAGAGAAACTTTGGATCCATTAGCCTCTGCGCTAAGCTATCCAGCTGATAACGCTACTCTACGCTAACTCTCCCAATGTTCGACCCAGGTGAAAAAAGCTTCTGGGGGGTGTTTGGCTCGAGGTCATGGTGCAAAGGACCCTAGGGTGAAATTACTCCGAACCATCACTTTAATGTTTTCCTTTGTCTTTCAGACCAAGTCTTCAAAGACCGGTCAGGAGAAAACCAAGGTGATGATGTCACTGATGTAATCTAATAACCCAAAAATAGTTAAAGCTCACATTCTGATTTCCTGTTTCTCTGTTCTTCTCTTTAAACACAATGTATCTACAGTCAGGGATTAACAATAATGTTATATTATCACATTTCTATCATTTTATTGTATTCATCTTTAATAAGCTTTTGTTTAAACTTTGTTCACAGCTGCCACTCCGAAACCATCTGTCACAATACTTGATGCTACAGCTGACTGGGCCCTGCTGCAGTGTGAGGTCCAAAGGGCGGCTTCAGAACCTAAACTAGAGTGGAAGGACAGTGCTGGAAACACCCTTCCTGCTGAGGAACCACAGATCTTAGAAAGAGGAAGCAGCTACTAAATCACTCTCAACACTACTGTGACCAAGACAGACAACTATCTCTGTGTAGTAACACAGGAGGAAATCAGTCATCAGACTCACGCTGAGACCTCTGTTCATATCAGTGGTGAGATTTCTTTCTTGGTGGTTTAATCAGGAAATAATTTAATTTGTTTATTTATTATTAGTTTTAAATATTTTCAGACACATTTAAGTGTTGTGTGTAGTCTGTGTGCTGTACCTGAGATGCAGTTTGAGTTACATCAGCTGTTTGTGATGCGTTTCAGAGAAACTGTGTGAGGACTCCTCCAGTAAAGTGGCCATCGGATGGTTGTTTGGTGGATTGGTTTTGGGAGTTCTGATTGTTGGTGCAGTTCAAGCTCTGCTTAGAGTCACAAAGATCATCACAATACACCGCATTAGAGGTAAGTTTAGTCTAATTCTGAGGAATTTGAATCCTAGCCTTTGTATGTGGTTATTATTACACGGCTATGAGCCAATCAGATTTTATTTGAGCTACCTACTACTTGTACATATCTTTGTGAAAACCAGTTTGAATTTTTTTTTTTTTGTGCGGTCCTCATTTTTTGACAGACTCTGAAATGCCTGTTTGGGGGTCAAGACCTGAGGTCCGTTCCAGGAAGGAGGTTTAACAAACTCTGAGTCTAACCCTGATGTCTGAGTTGATTTACCCTGAGAGGGGAAACTCTGAGTTTTCGGTTCCAGAACAGCTTATATGAGTTGGTTCAATCAACTCGGAGTATGTTCACTCAGGGTTACGCGCGTGCACAAAAGGCAGTATGAATGGAGCCATGATTCTACGATTCACCATGGTAACAACCACAAACAAACGGGTCGGCGGAAATACCTGCGCACAAACAGCGAGTTTGAATATGTATTTCGTTAAAAAGCAAGACCGCGCGGCTGCTGCTGCAAAAGAGAGAGAATTGGTGTGGGGAGAAAAATTGCTGCTGCGAGTCAATGCGTACGCATTAACAGTGTATTAATTTCATATTTAATCACAGTTAACTTATAATATTAGGCTACTGGTGAAAACTGGAATTGTAGACTACACTTATAATTTTATTCAGGTGCAATCCTGCGGGCGAAAAAGTAAACTATACTATTCCCATTCTGAGGCTGCAGCACCATGATCATTAACAGAATTATAAGTATAATCATGTATTTCTTTTTAATGGCTCTCACTGGTTGTGTCCAGGGAACACGTTTAAAAAACGTTTCAGAGCGATCACACTTTTCTGACGGCTCTACATACAGTGGCTTTACTATTACAGTATGATCCGCTGCTGTTAGAAAGAAAACTGCTGTTTGCAAAAAACGTAATGCGACACAAAGAATCTGCTGGGATGTTAAAGCCTGTCCACGATGTTGAACTAGTGGAAGGATAAGGTATCTACATATCTAATACTGTGATAAAAAATACCTCTCAAATCGGTTATGTGGAAATGAAAAAACTCAATATCATCTCCCGACGTAAACTCTCTGTGAATTAATACAGCTTTTTCATCAGCGGGATCGTCGACAAAAGGACATGACATGTTTGAGAAAAAAAACATTTTATAGTCTGCCTAACATAAACCAATACGTTTTTTTATTCATGCAGTTAACAAACTGCATTAAAATGCGCCTGATACAGACTGAATGAATGAATGAGGAAATGAGTTTCTCCTCCCTCTCAGAGGGAGGAGACTGAGAGAAACTCGAGGTTTCTTGAAGAAAACCTGCTCCCGACCAGGTTAGGTTCACAGACTCAGTTACCATAGTAACTGACTCCGAGGTGAAGTTACCTCTCTTTCTGGAACGGAAAACCCAGAGTTTCCCTCATCTCAGGGTTAACCAACTCAGAGTTTTCACTAAACCTGCTTTCTGGAACGGGCCTCTGGTTTTAAGATTCAGGTCAGAATCAGGTTTGGGTTAAACATTTAGATGTGAAGTTTGATGTTAAGGAATGCATTATTTCAACGAATGTCCTCACAAGTATAGAAGTACGGTGTGTTTGTGTGTCTGTAAATAATGTTGAGTGTAAGGTATGCAACCTGTTGCCTTATAGGAGATCTTTGTGAGACTTATTATGGTCTGTTGTTGGTTGGACCTACAGAGTGAGTTTGACCAAATAAATATTACTATATAATTTACAAAAACAAGAAAAATCAACAACATAACAATCTACACTCTGACAGATCAACAAAGATTTAATAAGGTTTATATTACAGGGATTTTATTTTATAATGTTGCTGTAGGTCAACATGATTGTTAAGCTCTCTGCGTGTTCCTTTTTATGTTATTTTGTATGTGACCTTGTTTTATTTTTCTGTTTCACCATCTCATATTATATTTTCTCACTGTTGTAAAGTCTCTCCACTGGACTATAGTTACAGACTTTATAGCAGCTGAATGAACGAGATGAAGCTCCAAAGAAACTCAACTAAACAGAGTGAAAAGTTACCAAAGTGATAATGAGATGAACAAAACCTACAAAAATCATTACCTATGTTAAAGTGGTAATAAGAAAAGAAATGAAGAAAGAAACTCACCTGATACAATTAAAGTTATTTGATTTTTTTTGTAATTGATCCTCTCAGGTTTTGTTTTGTGAAGCAGTTTGTAACATCTGTTACATGAAAAGGTCTATGTAAATATCGTTGTTATATTTACTTCAATAGCTGGGAGGCTTAAAGGGAAATATTATTTATGGAAAAGTGAACGGTTAAAGGGGTGATAGAATGCAAAACCGATTTTACCCTGTCATAGTTGAATAACGACAGTTCGGTGGGTAAATAGGACATACATAGAAGCTCAAAGTCCCACTGACAACCCCTTTACTATGAAAATCTCATATTTTGAAACTGCCGCTGAAAACGGGCGAATCTCAACAAAGCTGAGTTGCTTACGTAAGCGCCCCAAAATCGGAACCTTTGTCGCCCATTAAGAGAACGGTCAGCCCCAACATTTACATAGGCTACACAACTGACCTGAGATCAGGTAGTCTTCTGAATCTAGCTGGGTCACGCAGATCTCTGCTATTCCATTACAAAATTCACTTCTGAAACTTTTTATGCGAGAAATCAACCATATAAAGCTCAAATATGGGCCGCTTTACGAAAAAGGATGGCTAATTGCAAATTTTTCTGTGTGTCGGAGTTTAGTGCCGGTGTTGGTGCTGCCTGGGTTGCTACATCGCCGCCCTGACCCGCAGTGTCAGCGAGCTTGTTAGCCGCGCAATCTTTTACCGCAGCCCGCAGGTTCCAGTTAATCTTATAATGGGTATGTGTGTTGAGTTATTTAAACAAACAATCGGGAAATAAGCCTCTTTGTCCGCGAGTCTCATTGATAGAGCCGCGGTGAGATGGAGTCCATCAATGAGAGCTAGCTAGCCTCCTCTCTAACTCTGACATTCACAAAAATACATTCAATTGAAATCCGAAATCAGACAAGTGTTAGCTAAGCTTTGTAAGACCTTGAGGAACCTGTAATATTCATGCCGTGTCGAAATTCAAACTGTAAATATACTTTAGTTATGCGAGGTGAAAGCGCAAAGCTCGTTATTTCCCCATTGTAATGAATGGGACATATAGCAAGCAGCTGCTCGATCCTACAAAGACACGCTTGCGTTCATAAAAATGCCTTAACATCAAATCCGGACACAACGGTTAGCTTTATAAGACATTGGGGAATGATGTTATATAAGTGGTGTGAAATTCAAACTGTAAATATAATTTAGTTATGGCAAGTGTAGCTAGCTAGCTGGTATTTCCCCTTGTAATGAATGGGACATATAGCAAGCAGCTGCTCGTCCTACAAAGGCATGCCGTTCATAAAATGCCTTAAAATCAAATCGGACACAACGGTAGCTATAAGACGGAATATGTTATATAAGTGGTAGAAATTCAAACTGTAAATATAATTTAGTTATGACGAAATGTAGCTAGCTAGCTGCGGTATTTCCCCATTGTAATGAATGGGACATATAGCAAGCAGCTGCTCGCTCCTACAAAGACGCTATGCGTTCATAAAAATGCCTTAAAATCAAATCGGACACAACGGTTAGCTTTATAAGACATTGGGGAATGATGTTATATAAGTGGCCATCGGGGTAATTCAAACCGTAAATATATTAGTTATGCCGCGCAGCTGCCGGCGGAGCCCCGTAGTGCAGTATCCACAAAGGGTGACTTTGCCCTGGGTATGGAGCCCAGCAGGCTGCCGCTTTCTCAGACTGTGTGGAGCTCCTAAAGTCCGACACGTCTTACCAAATTTGCAATTAGCCATCAATTTTTGTAAACGCGGCCCATATTTCAGCTTTATATAGTTGATTTCTCGCTTAAAAAGTCTCAGAAGGGAATTTGGTAATGAAACATTGCAGTGTCTGGAATATGAGATTCTGTCGCTTCTCTAATGTATGTGTATTGGGGATTCGCTCAACCAATCAGCGCGTCTCTAATGTGCGCGTATGGCAAGTTCGCTCAACCAATCAGAGCGCGCAGCTCATCTAAATATTCATGACCATACCATATTTGGAAGAAAAGCTCTTGTTACAAATAGGGCCAAAACACAGGGATGCATAAGGGCCAATCAAATATCAACCAGGCCATTTTCAGCCCAACCAATGTTACATACCCCATTAGGAGACCATAAGGAACAGTGTGAAATACCCTATATAATCATTCTATCACCCCTTTAAGATTCACTACGCAGGCATTAGTCTTTAGGGCATCTAAGTGGCACTACATTGGGGTGGGAAGGGGTGGGTGTGCACTGTCAAGTTCCTGATTTTTTATTTAATGTAATTTCTTATTTAAATTTTTTTGTGTGGTTGTTATTGTTTTCAAAACGTGTATACCTATGTTGTGGTTTTATTTGGTCTGTCTGTTGGTGTTATTACCAATCTAAAAGTTGGCGGGTCAGTCCCTGCAGTTGGAGATAATGATGGTCTGATGATTTCATTGTAAAAAGATACTTAAGCTGATTTTTGTACTTTCTGTTGTGTGAAATGTCTACGCTGCACTCTGCTCTTTGTTGTATGAATTTATGGTGTCTTGTCGGCCCATGCCAGCTGGCCATAGTTATTTATATGACGCCATGATCAAAATGTCATTCATTCAATTATTCTAAAACTCAGAGGACGCTTGTGAAATGAGGCAATTATGGTTGATACTATTTTCTCTTTCTCTAAAAGTGGTTTAAAGTTCAGAAGTCTGAACAAGTTGTCAACTAGAGAGTGACTTTATTTTTAATTCTGAATAAAGAACTCTCTTCCAGATATCAATGACAAGATAATCATTATGAAGATACAGTTGTGATAATAATACCAACAGATCATAAGGAAATCAAAACCCCAAAAAATTGTAAAGCACTTCGTAACATATGTTGCCTTAATTATTTTATTACTTGTGTGTAAATATGTTTTAATTTGGATTTTTTTTTTTTTTTTATTGGAGAAGATTTTTTGAGAAAAGCATGTATCATGTCTTTGTTAGGCATTCAGATATGCTATGGTGTCTTTATAGCACATGTGGGCATAATGTATTTCTTAAAACAATTCTTTCTTATTCTTATAAAATAAAAATAAAAAAAAATGTTTTTACCCTTTACAGAAACAGGGAGGACCTGTCTGATCAGCAGATCTCATATCTTTCTCTCAATAGCCATGTTTCCATCTAATTGTTAAGGGAACTTCTAAAATGTCGCAAAAAAAAAGAAGAAAAAATTCAACTTAGAATTTCCATCAACTGGTCTAGAGTGAATAAACTCAACTCTTTCATCACAAGTTGATGTTAGACATGGTTAGAGATTTCAAACCGTCTCGTTAAATCAAAGAGTGTAGAAGCTGAGTTCTTTGGCTAAATGGAGAGAGGGAGTGTTGGACCAGTCGGCCATCTAGCCAGAATCAGGGTTGGGGCCGAGACGTTTGGTGTCAGAGAGACAACCGTTCACCGCTGTGTCTACGCGGTGTGCAGGGCCGTACCATTCCAGCTGTTGAACCAATTCAAAAAACACATGTCATATTTACATTCAGTGTTTATTTTGAGGCCAAACAGTTCTTCCCTCATGAAATATTTTGCCTCCAGACAACATAAAATTCTTTTATTTCCTTCATTTTTACATTCTTGTTTTAATGTTAAGATGCCGTCCATATTATCTGGCCAAAGAATTCATAAGTGTGCAAATTTAAAAAAATGCACTACAAGAATGTACTACTTTTTTTCTCTTTTTCTATCATAAAGGGACATTGTGTTTTTTATGTGTCATGACAATAAATACGCAAAATGCGCAGGCTTTCACATTTGCCGGGGCGGTGACAGGCGCCTCTCACTGATCTCCTTCTCCGGTTCAGCTGGTTTCAGTCACGTGACGCTGGCTCTGAACGAAAACACGTTGGGGATTAGCTAGACAGGTAGGCTAGTGCTCTATGTCCCTCTCAGCGATTAGAGTTTTTCAAAATGGCGGAATTACTTGCCCGTCCAATGTAAATACATTATATATATGTCAATGGTAAATACAGATAAGAAATTCTTGCCCTACAAGTATAAGTCAGATCATTGGCAGAGGTCATTTTACACCAATGAGGACATATTTATAATCAGTAATCACAGAAATCAATTCCTTGGATGCAGAGCTGCCTCAGACCAGGAGAAACCTTGGAGTACCTAACGTCTTCTCTCACCAGTGATTTCAGAGACATTGGTATAGCTTTCAACCATCTGTCATAACGCTTGACATTGCATTGAAGTTGATATTTCTCACAAAACTCGTGCTATAACAAGAGTCCATTACTGTCCATAAAATGAGAAATTGCCCAGATTCCCTTTGATTTCCATTCCTCCATGTCCACAGATTTTCTGCTTATCAATATGTAGCCTATCTATTATTCCAAACTGGAGTATTATGACGTGTGAAATTATTTTTGTAGATTAACTTCCAATAGAGAAGGACCTGCTGATGGACAGCAGAAAGATTGACTAGCTAGTAACGAATTGCATTCAAAATCACATCGCAGAAGAAAGTCTATTCCAACCATTTTTGAAAATATGAAATTTGGGACAATAAACCAAAATTTGCACCTCCATCTTCAGAGTTTTTAACCATGTCGATTTTCCTTATGTAGCCTACTGACATTTGTTTCTCCATATGAAATTAAAATTCATCTTGTTTATGGCTTTGATCATGTTTGTAGAGATGGGTAAAGCCGGTCTACTCATTAGAAAGTCTTTGGTGTAGCTAGTCCATGAATGTAGTGAGAGAACGTGTGTGTGTGTGTGTGTGTGTGTGTGTGTGTGTGTGTGTGTGTGTGTGTGTGTGTGTGTGTGTGTGTGTGTGTGTGTGTGTGTGTGTGTGTGTGTGTGTGTGTGTGTGTGTGTGTGTGTGTGTGTGTGTGTGTGTGTGTGTGTGTGTAACACCCGTTTAAAGACCAAACCGGATAAACTGGAAAGCATTACACACCCACAGAAGCGCGTCCATTATAATCAACTGCGCTGACTGCTCATCTCTATTTCTTACAGAGAGAGTGGACACAAAGCGGCTCTGCTCCAGGACTCAGCGTCCCAGGACTATGAGATCGGATACTTTGGGACATTTGACTTCTAACGGTAGTTAACGTGAGGCAAACTGACTAGCTAGCTACTTGATAGCTGCACCATTAACTGATATTAGTTAACAACGTTTTGTCATGTCTGGTCTCACTGGATTTCTGAAGCGGCTGTTTCTGTTCTGTGTGCTAGCTTTCTCTGGACTGACACTAGGACAACAACAAGGTGAGAAAGTTAACTGTAAAACTAGCTAGCTAATTCCATACGCAGTTTATCAGTGGTAACGTTAGCTAGCTAGCACTATGGGTGTATTGGGTAACACCAACATGGAAGCTGACTTTAGCTAGCTAACTTCTAATGACAGTATTCTCACCTGTTAGCGTAGTTAACAATGCTGTAAGCATGATGGGTAACTACGTTACTCGGTTATGAACTTTTATATATGTCAGTGGTTACAAAATATCTTTCAGACTGTGCCTTTTAAACGTGCTGTCATTAGCTAACCGAAAACCGTTATCTTTACAAAAGAGCCGCTTCACTACACTTGTAACTGTACGTACACACCGCCGCCGACTTGAGCTGCAAAGAAGCTCTGGCCGCCCTGTCGAGTCGAGGACGCTTGTCATAAAGTACGGGGAAGCTGTTTGACGCTTTGGCCGCTCTGACACGGCAGCATTCTTCGATCATGTTCAACACACGATTGAAGAAAAAGCACAAGCAGCCACTGCACGGCCAATACATTGACACTAGAAACCTTTTATAGATTACATATATAAGGACAGAATTTGTATTGTTTGTTGGTCGCAGCGGTGTCTGTTAGCAGTTATCGCTCGTTAGCCGCTGAACCGCAGCAGAATGCAGGCAGAGCGAGCTGCCGCCAGCTGTTCATCCGTGCAGGACTTCACTGCGAGCGGACTGTTTAGAAACGAGGTGACCGGTGTTATAACCTTACTGGTTTCTACCCTAACTGGTTTCCGTATGTTGTGTTTAACTAACAGCTGCCGATGTGGTCCGCCTGTGTCACCAGATTCGTCACACACAAACATATTACTGCCGATTTTCAAATAGTTTCCCAGATCTACTGTCGCAAACATGTTTTTCTAAGTAATCACCACATCACAGCCACCTCCAAAAAAAAAAAGATCTTAAAACAATATAATCATTCAAGTTCGGGTCGAGCTGGTTTCGATCTTGTGGCATAAATATAATAGTTAACACCTGAGTCGGCAGCTCTACACAGTGAGCTATCAAAGCTCTGTATGAAGCCGCTTCCAGTTTCTTTCCTCACATCTACGGCCATATGGACTACTACTACTTCATCACAGCCACCTACTAAGCTACACATTGAGACTGATACATATTTTTTAACAGTAACGATAACTCGTGGTCTAATATTGTCGATATACACAGTTGTTACCACCGAGTCACAGAAAAGAAGACCATGCATTCAAATTGAGTCGTGTAGCCTTATAGATATTGTAAGCTGCATGGGGACCTTGTTTTGCATTGCTGCACCTATGTAACAGAAATATATAGTTTAGCGAATGGCTGACATAGTTTTCTCAGTGTTATTCTGTCCATCTCTTAAAGATATTTACATGTATTCATTTAACAGACACTTTTATCCAAAGTCAGTTACAAATGTCAATTATATTACAAGGGGATTGAATAAGGACATTGAACCCACAACTTTTTTGCATGCCAAACAGGTCCTTAACCTCTACGCTACCACCGCCTCACTCTCTCTCACACACACACACACACACACATGCACACGTTATGTGTTAAAGCACAGTAAGAGTATTGTGTATCCAGTGTGCTCTTTAACACTGCTGCACCAACCATCTTGACAAACCCTCTACTGCCCACACACAGTTAGTGAAAATATGCATTAAGTTGAAAGCATACCATACCAGTGCATTAGTTGAAATAATGCCCCCCAGAGAACAGCAGGGCTGCGTTCATGATAGTAGGACTGTGTTCCCCATCCCATAACAACCCAATTCATTAAATATCCAGACATGTGAACTGGATTTCTGTGAAACAGCTGTGGAAAAAGCATTGTCACCAAAAAGTACTTACAATCATTGGAGTTAACAACAATATTTTTTAGACTATAAAGACAAGCGTAATGTAATGATAATCATCAGCCTGCCCAGGGACTACAGGTGGAAACTAGCACATGTGCTACAACCTGGTATAATGCATCTCTCCTGTCTAAGGTTAATGTATATTGTACGTTGTCCCTGTTTAAATAAATAAAGAAAATGAAAATAAAATGAAAAAAAATAAAGCAGACCGTTGAAACAACTGTAATAATTCTACAGTATGTATTTATGGTATTGCAGATAGCAGATGTACCTCAACTTCATCATGTTGGCAAGAAGTGTGCCATGGTCTTTTGAGGATGCACCATCATAGAAAATCCGATGATAGACCTTAATAAACATTGAAGACTTGTGATTAAAAAAGGATAAACATAACTTGACGCAAAAGCACTTGAAGTATTCTATCAAACAGTGTTACTCAATTGTAAAAAACAAAATATTTATCTAAAGTAGTGGTGTGACACTTTCATTTCGTTACTAATCAAGATTCTTCTATAGTTTGTTACTCACTTCAAAGAGGTTTCTGATGGCATGCCAGTCCTCAAACTTAAAGATGAGACCTTCCAGCCTGTCTTCCTTTGTAGCACCATCTGCGAAGGCCCACTGTATGTTTCGGCAGTTCCCCTCAGTCAGCCGGTCACCTCCTACTAAAACATTTGACACCCCATCTGGTCCCTTTGGCACATACCTAAAAGGATTACATGCAAATGGTGGAATTATAAGCTTCAATAAAGCCCTTCTCCTGCCAAAAACTGATAGTGGAGCCTGATTATATTCTTACTCTTTCTGAAGGTGGCGAAGTACATCCACCAAATCTGACGTTTTGCTCTCATCTTTAAAGAGTAGTCCCAGAGGGTACTTTGAGAAGAATAAATATCAGATGACATTGCAGTAATGTTTTGAGTTGAATTTATGTGTATTTAGTTGTTTTTTTGCAGATTTAAATCATTACTTACATCAGTGGAGCACTTAGCCATCTCCTCTGTATATTGATGTGGCAAGTGGTGAACCACTACATTCAAGAAGGGTTTAAAAACAGCCAGGTACTGGGTAAGGATGCGGCTCCCAAGAACAATGAACTCACAACGCATATGGGCTTGGGTTTCTAGTCCGGGGAGTGAGTTGCAAAGGTCGTACTGAAGGATATCATGGTCCGGTCTGTCATTGCCAAGGTGAAATGTCGTTATTCTATCTTGGACTGCAATATGATGAATCCAGTGTATGGATTTGTTGTTGTGCAGGGTGGACTGATGATGTGCATGCATGAAAAAGTCCAGATTGTCAAATATTAGGGAATATGTTGGTGGAGGAGTGGAGGGTGTGATCGGAAAAGCGAAGGAGCTCAAGCCCAGCTCTGCTGCTTCAGAGTCACTTAATCTGCTGAAAGGTAGCACAGCGATTTCAGAGTCATTTATGCTATGAGCCATTTCGTCTGTTGGAAAAGAAAAAAGTAAAAACAATTACAATAATTATTATTATTATTAATCAAAAGATAGGCACATAACATTCATTCATGTGTTTTGGTGTGTTTATATATATATATGGGTCATTTGTCATCTCACCTGACAAGTGAAGCTCTTCCATGCTTTTCCCGATAGTGTTAAGTGGCCCATTCGGATCACTTGTGCTTTGGTCTTCGCTGGTGTCCACTCTCTGGCCAACATCGATGTTCCCTTCTGCTTCAGAGTTCAGGAAAACTTCATTCTGGACCTTTAACATTTTTACAGACCCCCCACATAACAGTGCCAACTCTTTCTGCTTATCTACAGAGTTTTTGTGAGTTGTTGTTATGGCCATTTTGCTCAGCCTGTGAAACACTGCTTTTTTTTGCCCCACCATAATGTAGTATACTACCTAGGTAGTATGCAAAGGCTGACAGGCGGGCTTCTCTTCCTCTCAAAGCAATGGAAGCTGCTGCGCAAGTTGCAGTTCCAGAGTGGTTGGTGACAGTTGTGAGAATGGAGAAAAGGAATGGTGAAAAACTTTTTAGGTCTGCCTCTAAACTGGTGAATGAAAAGGCTTTCAGATCATCTGGAGTTGACTTTCACAGGATAAAATCGTTGTTGGGATTACAGATATTTTTACATTCGTTGCTTACTAGCTCCAGGATGTGCACCTTTATTTCCTCCACAAGATGATTATGCTTCACTATTAACTTTGCAGCAATTTTTCTTATTGATGCTGTTCACTATTGAGGCATCTTCTGGATGACATACCTTGGCAACAGTCTGTGATGGGTAATGGGTGAAAACCTGAAAATATATGAAAATTGAACAGTGTGACGAGATATGGTACAGCCTAGCCAGCTAGTTTATCCTGGTAACATTTGCTCACACTACACCTAGCCTGAAAATTTGGGCTGGCTTTAACTTTAACCATAGGTAAATTACAGGGCTCTCAAGTTTTGAAGACAGGCAAGAGTGACACCTCTGAGGCCTGTACTACGAAGCAGGATTTGGCGTTAACGAGCTAAATTCAGGCTCAACCGAGGATTTTCTGTAGCCTACTACGAAGGTGGCTCACTTGTTATCGGGTTCAATCGCCGTGGTAACTCATGCTGAACACCTAACCTGGTCGGGAGCAGGTTAAGTTGGAGATTAGAGATCAACCGGTGTTAAAGCACCGCCTACTGACCAATCAATACTCGACCACCATTCAAGATTGTATGGCTGCAGCCTGGAGCGTCCCATGTCATGCCGTCCCGTCTCACGGCTTGACATGGGACGCTCCAGGCTGCAGCCATACCCGCCTCTCACCATTCCTAAAGAAGATCAGGCGGAGCTCGGTGGAGAGAGAGAGAGAGAGATTCGCTCATAAAAGTTAAAATATTTAGAGATCGACAACCCCGTTAACATTCCCTGATTGGTATTTTTATGAAATATATATTTTAATGGGAGGGAATTACATATCGGCTTCTTGAGCCGTGTGTCGCCAACGCGCACATCGGTTTGAATTATGTTTTTATATTTTTTATTTGCTCTCACGATCGCTTCCCACTGCCAGGGTTGCAACTGAAATAATAGGCTAAAGCAACGACAGTTTATGGAAAGCACAAGTGTAATTATGGTCAGATCTTGGTCCTGACTGATGAGGAAGTGATATTAATAAGCGTTGTGATTTACGCATCTACAGCGTCAGCTATTTTTATGCTATATTTTTTTTTTTTGCCAGCTTTCCTACTAACTAGTTGATAACCAGCGTCGTGACACGGGTTATGCAGGACCGCGGTTGTTAGGTTAGGTGAAGCCGGGAACTGAAAGAGATCCAGGACAAGTTGATCTTGCTTCGTAGTACAGGCCTCAGGTCTCTGAATGAGCAAATGTTTAGGGAAGTGTCTGTATGCTGCTCTTTGCTTTTTTTTCATTGGTTGTTGCGTTAAATCTTACCCAGATACAATAGTGCTATTTTCTGAATCTGACGGATTGGGACAAAACTTCTTCAGAGCCCTGGGCGTCTTGGAGGGAGTAGGCTCCCGTTCTCTTTTCTCTGATGATTCAGATGAACACACTTCTTCTTTTTCAGCCTGGTCTCCTTCGTCGTCTGTCCATTTTTTTAAAACGGGCATATCGCGTTCCAACCATGTTATCAAGTTTTGACAGGACCGACATATGCGAGAAGATTTTTTTGCTGTATTTTCGAGTTCTAATCCTAAACGGAGAACTTGTTCATAAATACATTCACCTTTATTATTTCTCTCAAATATACATTTCGTGTTCGTAAGTACTCCTTTTATCCTTACATTAGTTTTACAACACCGGCAAAGATCGTTTACACTCATCTTCCAGCGAACGACCAGCTGATTTTTGTTGCTGTTGACAACCGTGCTGCTGTTGACAACTATGTGTCGCTCAACATACGTCACATGCTCTGATTGGTTGTAGGTCTATCCAATGAGTGCAGAGGAATTTTCTTTCCTGGTTCAGTTGGAACACGCCCCATAATCAGAGCCCAATGGAGCGGTTTCAGACTCACATTCTGACTAGAATCTGAGTATGACCACGTCAGGCTAGTAAAATGACATTTAGGAGTAAAGAAGAGTACTTGTAGTTAACTTTAATTTAACTGAAAACTTAAAACCGATTGAGTGAAATCAGCCTCATAGCAGTCAATGTAGGGGTAATATTAACTGTTAGAAAAAACTGTTAGAACGTTAACGTTACTAAACGTCTTATTTGATGTCAAAAATCAATCAACTAAAACAATGTTTGCTGTTCATAAATGCTGTTAAGAGCTATCTAGCAATCACCACTAACTGACATCTCAGCCGGTCTGTTAACAGTTGCTAGGCAACGTAGCTAGCTAGCTAGCTAGGTCACCAACTTTTCTGTATTTATAGTTAAAAAAAGAAGAGAAAAAATACTCTATCTACTTCTACCGATATGTGGAAAGTGATGCCAGCCTCCTGGGTCTCTTTGGTCCTTCTGGTAAAGCAGTTAGGTGCTGCACAGCTGACAACCATACTTGCTGCCATAGGTGACAATACAAGGGGGTAAGCTTCGCTTCAGAACTCGAACCTCCGATGGCGCCATTTTGTTGCTACAAAGGTATCACCTCCTGTTAGCATTCCACTGACCGCCATTTTTTTTTACGTCACTTTGACAGCGAATAACTTTACATCTGAAGCGTTTAAAGACTCTATTTGTCCATTGTTTAGTTCTAAAGAAACACGACAATGTATAAAAGGCTCCATTAGCTTGTACCTCACGTTATGGCTCCCTAGCAGACGTTTTTGTAAAAATAGGCTAACGATTGTGTCATAACCACGCGACTTACTGTCGCACAGTAGAGGAATTACCGTATAGTACAGGAGAAGCTTGCAGGCAGTTTCGACTTACATTAGCTGTTTAGGTTTAATTGCTAATGTTAACTAGCATGTTAGTTAGCAATAATTAGCCTGTGCCTATGTTATCTCCTTACATATACCTACGCTCTCCTTCTCTGTAAGATTGGGAATGATTGAGATTTCTCTTGGCACAGCTACCAGAAGACTTCACACTTTCAGACAGGTTGCTCACGTCACATTTACGTTGTCTCCGTCAGTTGGAGGCTACGCAGTAAAGCAAGAGATCACCGGAAAAGTGCTTCTAATAGCCTTCACTGGTCTCCGTCCAGAGCAACGGGGTCTATTGGTCCATTATATATATGTCAATGTGACAATAGTAAACAGTACCCTAGTAAGATGGTGGACAGTTATGCCATTAGTTATGACGTCATGTCATATGTATTGTTCTATATCTATGCTCAAAACGCCCAAAATGCGACGCCGACCGATTTTTGACGCTCCTTGCAGCTGAGAGAAGCCAGCTTCCATTGTAAATTAATGACTTCCGGTATCTTTAGAAGCTCAAGTCGGCGGCGGTGTGTACGTACAGTTAGCCTACAGTTTTTTGCTCTGTTGATTTGTTTGTTTTCGCTGTGTGCTCGTGGTTGAAAATGCTATTTTACATTACATTAACGACGCTGAAGTTGGCATTGGATTCGCAGCTTCCGATTCGACAGTTAAGGGGACATTTAAGGGGAACTTAAAACTGTCCGATTCAGCAGGGAAACACAATTTACATTGCTAAGTGACTGATCCTCCGTTTGTTTAACCTCTTATTGTATTGAATGAGTGTTAGTCACTAAGGTAAATTATTAATTATGTCTAAAACACACTTTTATATTTGTGAAAGCTTTATTGGCTTTATGAGAAAACAGGGAGATTTCACTGTTTTTTTCATATGTAGACCACATTGGACCAGGTCCAGATCCAAAACCACAATACCTAGACTTGTCAAATCTGGACTACATTATCCCAGAGAGGCTAAAGAGTGTTACAAACCCAATGTCAGATTTGTGAAAACTTTATTCTATTTGTGAAAATGCAATAAAGGGAGATTTTACAGTTTTTTTGCATATGTAAGACATTGCAGGTCCAGATCCAAAACCACTACACCTAAACTTGTCAAAACTGGACAAGAATTAACCCACGTCTCTCCATGTAATTTCTTATATCCATGAGCAGGTCTTCCCCTGTACTCGTGTAAACACGGTAACGCAAACTCTGTAATCTACAGTGGGCAATACAGCACCGTAAAGAAAAGACCTTTACGACAGCAGGTGTGGTGAAAATACTACCACTTTTGTCCAAAGTGGCCACTAGAATCAACACAAACTAAAAGTTACATATCCACTTTAAGTCATAGAAAAAAAATATCTTCATAAATATAATGTGGAATTGCTGTGGATCTACCTGTGACAGCAACACATTTATGATGTATTTGATCCTGTCAGAAGACACCATGGTGCACACTTTATCAGAGAGTGTGTTACAGCTGTCGAGGAAGTTTGACAGGTATTTCACAATCCTGTCCAGCTGAGTTTCATCATCAAAGAAGAAATCTTAATAATTACTCAGTCCTGCCTCTATTTTCTGAGGAAAGGTGAGAGAACAACACTTATGTTGAAGGAGAAGGATTTGAAGAGTAAATTAAACCATTGGCAAATCTATGAAGATATTTTGATTGATTTCCAAAAGGTAAAAATAACGTTTTCTACTTTTCTTTTGAAGTGAGAAGGAAGACCTGCTCATGGATATAGGAAATGACATGGAGAGACGTGGACTTCTACATTGAATGTCAGTTAGCAAAGGTCATGCTGTGGCAATAAAATAAAACAGTGGACCTGCTATAAAAGTATGAAATCTGTTTTTAAGACTCTTTAGCCTCTCTGGGATAATGTAGTCCAGATTTGACAAGTCTAGGTATTGCGGTTTTGGATCTGGACCTGGTCCAATGTGGTCTACATATGAAAAAAACAGTGAAATCTCCCTTTATTGTGTTCTCATAAAGACAATAAAGCTTTCACAAATCTAAAAGTGTGTTTTAGACATAATTAATAATTTACCTTAGTGACTAACACTCAGGATCAGTCACTTAGCAATGTAAATTGTGTTTCCCTGCTGAATCGGACAGTTTTAAGTTTCCCTTAAATTTCCCCTTAACTACCGAATCGGAAGCTGCGAATCGGATGCCAACTTCTGCGTCGTCATTATATTGCACATAGAAATTCACATTTCAGATTATCACAAAATTATCATTATAACACATTATATTTATAAATGGCATAACAATAACAGAATGCCTTCCCCACCTCAGTTTTGGACAATCTAAACCGGATGCATATGAAAAGTAGTGTCTGGTAGTTTAGTTGAAGCGTGTTTTGTGTAGTAACAGTAACTCCTGTTTGATTGTGTGAAGTGACAGATTAAACCGGACTAAACCCAAATATTCCTCGGTGCTAACCAGTTTCTCCTGGTTGTTGGCTGCAGCTTCAGACATCTCTGAAACTGCTCATTCTGAGATAAACATGGCCACATTTTAGTCATACAAGTGCAACAAAACCTTAAGATATTTTACTTACTCTTCATATAGAACAAAACAAGTATCACATTCTTCCAGTTGAAAGCTGAAACAAGCAAATGTTTGATATTTGAGCTTGAAAAATGACTAGACTCAACTTCCAGACTCTGAGGATTTTCCAAATATAATATATATTGTTAAGCTCATTCCAGTTCTCATTCCTTTTGTAGATAAAAGTCTCTCAGGTTGGAGTTGCTCGTGCTCCACCTGTTGCTGGTGATGATTATAATGACAAGGCAAAAATAAAATAACCTCAATGCTGGTGCAGCGATGACATTTCTCAAGTGTTGCCAAGTGTTTTGTAGATTCAAACAAACATAAATAACATAGTTAAATCTTCTGAGGTTGACTCACACTGAGCCCTCAGTCTGGGTCTTACTGTAATAAGGCTGACCGCAGACAGGAAGAACCAGTTTTTATGGTGGGAGGTTTTGGTCAGAGTTATAGCACACATCAGTGACATCATCACCTTTGTTTTCTCCTGATCGGTCTTTTAGGACAGATTCTGAAAGAAAAATGAAAACATTAAGTGGAGGGTGATGGTTTAATAGCATCAACTAGTCAAATGATCTGAGCCTGATAATGGAGTTTCAACATCACACACACAGGTCATATTTATGATATATTAATGAGGGAGATTAGACTATCAGCTAGTATCAAGACTGAAAGATGTCAGAACATGCAGCCATGCACCAACAATGACAGAGAAGAAGAAGCAAACTAGTAAACATGGATCTAAAATACTCAAACCTCCCCTGGTCCTGGAAGCCGAGTGGTTAAAGCAAGCAGCAGCTGAGTTACCATTAGAGCAGCAGTAAGCAGAGGCAGAGACTCAGGTCCTACACCAGGATTTAGAAGATCCTGCAGGCAGCAGGACCATCAGTGGCATTGATCTGTTGCTTACGTGGAAAGACAAGATGACGTAGCGGCAGAGGAGAGATTCAAACAAACGTAAATAACATAGTTAAATCTTCTGAAACTTGGCTCACACTGAGCCCTCAGTCTGTGTCTTACTGTAATATTAGGCTGACTGCAGAGAGGGAGAAACAACAAAAAAAGGTTTTTATGCTGGGAGGTTTTGGTCCTGAGCTTCCTGCCAGAGGGGAGGGGTCCAAACTGTGCCCGAGGTGAGAGGGATGTAGCCTACTTCCGGTGGTGTGTGGCACAGGATGTGGCGGCGCGGCATGGCTGGGTTTAGTTTAGTTATGAACTAGTCAAACGAAGGTGAAAACAATGACTGCACATGAAACGATTCCTCGAATAATTCGATTACAAAAAATCCTCGAAGCATAAATCTTTGCCTCGAAGCATCGTTAAATCAATGTAATTAAGGTTGTACGGCTCACTGTGTTTCCGCACGGAGGATTATAACTAGCGCACAAGAGGTTGACGTTTCTGTGCACACCACAGGCATGGACAGTATATAAACACAAGAGACAGGCAAGAGAAAACAACAAAGTTTGGCATCATTTTAAGCTGCAAATATGCTGCTACATCACCTCTGTAACAAACATCCGGTGTACTCATCCATTCCACAGAGCCAACCCGACACAAGGTAGCTCACGGCTGCTGCTGAGTGATGTGCGATACCACTTAATTCCTATTCGATCCGATACCAAGTAATACCCAGGCTGGTATTGCCGATACCGATACCAATACTTTTTACGTATTTTATTTGTAGTGTGATGTGACAAATACCAATTCCAAAGTAGGCTATAGCTGCATAATGACAAGACAATAAACTACTCTCATATTATTTAATTATAAAGAAAATCTCAGAGACTTGTACAGTAAAACAGGTTGAAAAAAACACACAAATAAAAAAAATGTCCACACTGCTGTCTTTACATCTAAAATACAGCCAGACATGACTCCTTTTGCGGTCAGCCATAAACACTCTGCAGTCTGCAGTCTTCGTAGGGGGAAATTAAAGAAGGGCTGTTGCAGCGGCTGGCTCCGTCACAGAGCCGCAGTGTACACACAACTGACAGGCGGAAGGAGAAGTAGTTCCTTCCCCTAACCGGATATAATTAGACTTTTCAGGTGACAACCTTATATACTGTCTATGGTGACAACAAGTTACTTATGATAACATAAACACTCACTTCATATTACTGAGTTTAAATATCGATCTTTTTATATGAGAATTGATACTAGAGCAGGAGACGTTGGGATCGTAAATATCGATACTTTAGTATCGATCCGCACATCACTACTGCTGCTCTCGTCCACCGCGCTGTTTTACACAACTAGCCTACAGCATGCCATGTTTTACCAACAAGCTAAAATGAAAGCTGGTTTGTAGAACTGTTTATTAGTTTGCAACTAATCTTTGGAGACAAACCGGCTCCTCCCCCCAGCATGGCTACTTAATATGCACGTGAATGACGTCATCATGCCGGGGATGTCTGTATTCTTCATTCTTTCTCCTCACTGTGTATTAGGCTTCTGAAAATGTGTCCCCCAGAACAGTGTAGTTGAATAGCCCTGCTGTCAGCTTTGTACAGTCACATTTACCCTCTGGTCAGTGAACAGCTCTTTTGCATATCCAGTTCAAAGAGCCAGAGGCAAGAAGGGGAATGGGGTGAAAACTATTAACATTTGGGCCACCAAAAATTTACTATTGTAATGTATTTTTTTTTAAGGGTCTTGGAATTTGGCAATAAAAAGTGTTGCTTTTTCTAAAAAAGGAAACCTGTCTTTTGTATATATACAAACGACAGTAGTAAACAGCAATAATAAATATTTACTATTGCTGTTAGTATTTCTTATCCGATTAATCAATGGAATAATCGGTAGAATACTCGATTACTAAAA
>NC_053115.1:40887780-40945280 GCF_010015445.1 Perca fluviatilis
GTACTAATAATTATGGATCAATATTTATTATTTTAAATAATTAGTTGGCATGTTATTTACTTAAAGTACAGGCCTTAAGTGACTTTTCAAAAGTCTACTTTAATACAGCAATCAGGAGTCGTGTTTACCGCAGGTTTTCCTCATGTTACTACTAGCGCTATGCAAGTTAACGCGTTATCGCGCTAACTCATTAACTAATTAACGCAGACAATTATTTTATCGCGAATTAATGCAGTTTTATTATTTCTTTTATTATTGTGTCTGTTGTTGCTGGCTGCTGCCGTGCTTACAGGAACCGGAAAAGAAAAGAATAGGCTAAACAAACCAACAAACATGGAGAAGGGTACAGAACTTTTACATGGCCATTTTCATTTTAAAGTTCTTCCAGACGGCGCAGTCGACAGAACCAAAGTTATTTGTAACCACTGCAAAGTTGAATTTTCTTATCGCCGGAGTACTTCCAGTCTGAAATATCACATTGTTTAAGTTGAGATTTACACTACATTTTTTATTTAACTGCTACTGTGTAAACAAAATGCTGATGTTAAGTGTTTGCAGAACAAATGTTATGGCACTTTCGTTCATATGGCAGAACATTTAAAATAAAATTGCGCTATACACCACTTTTGAATTCATTATTGGATTTTGTGTATAACAATGCAAGTAATCAGGGAAATCATGTGATTAAAACTTTTAATTGTTGCCCAACCCTAGTTACTACTGATGCTCAGTACTCTGTCTTCCAGTTATTCTCCGTTGATTTAATATAAATAATTTATAAATCAAAAACTTTATATCAAAACTTTTATAGGTCCAAAAACACTTGCTGTTTCAACATCCCAGTTCTCTGAAAAAGTTTAATTGAGTTTGAGTTTCTCATAATAATAATTTGTTGTTCATAATGGCAAGGTGAAATGAAATAACCGCTATGCTGGGGGTTGCTTCCGGTTTACGACCAAGATGGCCGCGTAACCTCAACGCTCTCCGACGGTTTTCCTAAAAACAACCCTAAAACTTTTGAGATTTGACTATAAGTGAAATTTTACTAAAGATGGAGGCTAGGGTTGCTACAAGGAGGAAAAAGACGAGGGGCACAGCATCTATTACTGAGGATTTACAGCAGGATAGCCGAAGCAGCTTTCCGGCCCACGAGGTCGAGGGGCAAGAAATGGAGGAGGCTAGCTTGGAAAAGGTACAAGCCGAACTGAGAGATTTTAGACGCGACAACAAGCAACAGCTTTCGGAGATACAACAAGACCTACACAAGACAAATGATAGGCTGGATGAAGCTGAGGGTCGAATTGAGGAGGTGGAAACAGCCATGCAGGCGGCTTCATCGTTACTTACGCAACTTTTACAACGCCAGGACAATATGGAGGCTAAACTTATTGACCAAGAGGGTCGCGCACGCCGAGAAAACATAAGGATTTACGGTATTCCCGAGGGGGCTGAAGAAAATAATATTGAAGGCTTCATAGATAAACTGCTTCGGGATTGCCTAGATTTCCCCCAGGATGCGCAGATCAAAATTGAAAGAGCTCATAGAGCCCTTGGTCCTAAGCCCGCTGAAGTGCGGTCAAAGCCTCGCTCCATTATTGTCAAGTTTGCGAGTTACAAAGTCAAAGAAGAAGTTATACGTAGAGCCTGGCAGAAGGGACAAGTGCAATACAACGATGACCGCTTTTATGTGGACCACGATTACCCACCAGCTATTATCAAGAAACGTGCGGAGTACAATCAAGTGTTAAAGGAGCGAAAAATTAAGTTCCAAACTCCTTACCCTGCAAGACTACGCGTCTTCTATGGAGATGAGACCTGCCTGTACCAGACCGCGGCGGAGGCAACATCAGACATGGCATCACGGGGGCTCCCAGTCAAAGTTATCCACCCCCCAGTCAGCTCGTACCAGCGGGAAATACGCCGGCTTTCATCTTGGCAAGTGGCTGGAGACCAGGACGCAGTAACACCGAGAGGCACGCGCCCCCAGGAGGATGATGAGCCCCAGCAGCGGTTTAAAGAAAAGCTGCAGGAATTCAGACATCTACCCCCTACTACAGATAAGTGATTCCCCATAGAACGCATTTAGACTGCTGCTTGTTCGAATAAGATAAATAGAAACTGTCCTTTTAGTCTTAGCTGCGCCCCCGTTTCACTCCTAACTAATTGTAAACTAAAATGTCGGGGCATACAAACACTTTGAAGACTGGCTAAAATCATAATGCAGCCAACACAGTGGGCCCAACGCTAGGTGAAGAGCGGGTTTCCCCCTGAAAGGTGCTCTAACATCTTGAGCCCCTTAAAGGTTCAGTTCTTTGGAACCTCTGATCTGGAAGCAAACCTTGTGCAAAGAAATGACATTTTGATATTTCTGTTAAAGATTTCATCATATTTTAGTTATGTTCATGTTTTACTTGTTCTTGTTACGGGTGTGCATTACTTTTGTTTTGTATGGATATGTCTTCAGTTAAAAACATAGGAAACCATGGCTGACAAACATACTCTAAAATTTGCTTCATTTAATGTGAATGGGGTTCTTAACCCCACCAAAAGAAATACAATATTGTCTAAACTGAGAAAGGAAAAAGTACAAATTGCTATGTTACAAGAAACACATCTTAATTCACTGGAACACGAAAAATTAAAAAGAATGGGTTTTTCTAAAATATATTACTCGTCCTATAAATCAGGTCATAGACTGGGTGTGGCCACTCTTATATCACAAAGAGTCCCATTTGAACTCATATCTGAAACTACAGTCAAAGAAGGGAGATTTTCACTGATAACTGGTAGAATAGATGGAGTCCAAATAACACTGTTGAATGTATATGCTCCCCCAGGCAGTGACATTTTATTTTATAGGAAACTATTTGATTTAATGGCTCAATCAACTGGTATAGTTATTTGTGGAGGGGGATGGAATATTCGACTTAATTTTAGGCTTGACTCCTCAAGACTGATCCCCCAAACGTCTTTGCAGAAGAAAATTAAGATCCTCATGTCAGAATATGGTATTGTGGACATTTGGAGATTTCTCATGCGCATACAGTATACTCTAGAATCGATTATTTTTTCATTTTTAAAAGGGATCGCCATAGGGTATGTAACTGCGAGATTGGAAACATTGCTCTTTCTGACCATGCTCCCCTATTGCTAAACGTAGAAATAAATGATGATTTCAAAAACACACAGTGGAGGTTGAATACAAGTGTACTGAACGATCTACAATTTTCCAAATTAATCAAATCTGACATAAAAACATTCCTAAAAGAAAACCTTAATGGTGAGGTGAGCCCAGAAATCGTATGGGACACATTGAAAGTGGTTACGAGGGGTAAAATTATATCATTTTGTGTCCAGAAAAAAAGAGCTAGGCAATTTAGATTATCAGAGTTAAATGGGGAATAAAAAGAGCTAGAGGGAAAACATAAGAGAATTAAAACCGGAGCTTAATATTAAGCTCAAAATATTGAGAAATAATATTAATGCACTATACTAGAAATACGAAAGAAGATGATCAATACCAAACAAAAATACTATGAATCTGGGGCTAAGTTTGCTAAACTTTTAGCTAGCAAACTACAAAAGCATCAAACAGACAACACAATATGTAATATAAGAGACCCAAATTCCAAGAGATGTGTCTATAAACAAAGTGAAATTAAACAGGCCTTCCAGAGTTACTATAAACAATTATATACACAGCCAAAGTTAAAAGATGGAAAATAAATCAAGGGTTTCCTCGAACAACTTAACTTACCTGTTTTGTCGGATGATCAAAATCAAAGGCTAGTGACTAATATTACAGAAAGAGAACTATCCTATGCCATATCGAGGCTTAAAGCAAACAAGTCTCCTGGTCCAGACGGATTTACGTCCGAATGGTATAAAAAATTTAAAATGGAGCTATCACCATTCCTCCTTCAAATATTTAATCTGGCTCTAAAAGAGGGTAAAATGCCACCATCATGGAAACAGGCCACTATATCTGTAATACACAAAGAGGGAAAGGACCGGCTTAATTGTAGCTCTTACAGACCTATTTCTGTTCTTTTCTTAATATTGATTATAAGCTCTTCACATCAATTCTCTCGAAGAGAATTGAAGAGATACTTCCACAACTCATTTCTACTGATCAGACAGGTTTCATCCCACTAAGACAAACCCATGATAATATAAGGTGTACATTACACATACTAAATCACATAAAAAAAAAACAAATACAAGCTGCAGTGATTAGCCTTGACGCTGAAAAAGCTTTTGATTCTGTAAGCTGGGCTTTTCTATATAGAGTACTGGAAAGATTTGGATTTCATTCAGATTTTGTTAAAGTGATCGGGGCACTATACACAAAACCAACTGCGCAGATAAAAATAAATGGTCATTTATCGAATACTATTGAACTAGAACGCGGGACAAGACAAGGGTGTGGACTCTCCCCTTCACTCTTTGCCCTTTATATAGAACCGCTAGCCCAATTAATAAGGCAAACAAACAGTATAAAAGGTATAAATATTTCTGGTGAAACAAGGTGGCACTATACGCCGATGATGTGCTATTGTACATAAGTGAACCAAACACATCACTTCCCAAAGTATTTCAGACTCTAAGTAGCTTTGGTGACTATGCTGGTTATAAATTAAATGTAGACAAGACACAGATATTGACATTTAATTATAACTCTCCAAAAACATTAAGCGATTAATTAAATCTTAAATGGGACCGGACCATATTAAAATACCTAGGTATCCTAATTCCAAAAGATATAACTATTATAGCTAAGTGTAACTATGATGATCTTTTAAATAAGATAAAACGTGATATAAAGAGATGGACCATCACCCCCTTTATGAGTCTAATACAAAGAATCGAATCTGTAAAAATTATCCTTTTACCAAGATTTCTATTTTGTTCCAAGCTCTCCCGGCAGAAATTACAAAAAAGCAATTTTTAGAGTGGGACAAAATGATCTCTAGATTTATATGGTTAGGAAAAAAGCCGAGGATAAGATTTAAAACACTACAGCTCTCCAAAGAAAACTGGGGTTTGGCTGTACCACATCTTACAAATTATTTCTACTCAGCACAAATTAAACCCCTGATGAATCTATGTAATATAAACTATCGTGCTAGGTGGAAAGACATTGAAGTACTTCTTATGTCAGATCCACCTTTAATGGCAATACTGGGAAACAAAGATTTAGAAAGGACTCTAGATAAGATTGAAAACCCTTGGATAAAATCACAATTAAAAATCTGGACGGAGGCTAAACATCAATATAAACTGCATGATAATCTGAAGATAATAAGATGGTGTGCCTACGATCCTGATTTTAAACCCAATCAAACAGATGTTGGGTTTCAGAACTGGATAGATAAGGGTATAACGACACATCTATCATTAATAGATAAAGGTAAAGTGAAAGATTTCCATACACTTAAAACCAGTTATAAGTTGGAGAAACAGGACTTCTACAGATACCTACAGATACCGCCATTATCTCAATCAAGAAGCTATTAGGTCCCTGGATGTGCAGGAACCAGTGCTTCACGAAATACTGATGGCATACCAGGCAAAAGTCAAAAAAGGTATTGTTTCACGCCTGTACAAGGGATTTATGAATAAACAAAGAAATTCAACATATGTGAAAACAAAATGGGAAAGGGATAGTAACATGATAATAACTGATAAAGAGTGGATGATTGTTGCATATCACAGTGGAAATGCACAAACTCATATTCATGGAAGGAATTTGGTTGGAAATGTTTGATCAGGTTTTTCATTACTCCAAAACAGAAAATTTCTGGCTCCGGGGAGGAGACTAAATGCTGGAGGCAGTGTGGAAGTGAAGACGCCAACCATTGGCATATACTCTGGGATTGTCCAGTAATAAAACAATATTGGATAGAGATACACAAAGATATCGAAAATATTTTTAACATGAAAATACCCTTCAAGTTTACCAATTTTATTTTGGGTAACACAGACTTTTTACCTGATTATGCAAAGTATCTGTTTAGAATTTTAACTATTGCCTGTAAGAAAACTGTTACCAGACACTGGCTCCTCCCTGATCCCCCTACTCTGGAAAGATGGATTGAATGTGTTAATGAAATCTACCAGATGGAAAAACTAACATTTTCACTCCGTTTGCAGATGAATAAATTTGTAGTCTTATGGTCAAAATGGGTATCCTATGTTAATCAAACACTACATGCAGGAATGTTGTCTTGAATGCTCTTAAGATGATGGCAATCAAGGGTTTCTTCTACTGTACTTTTTTATTCTTTTATTTATTTTTTTTGAACTGTTTTATAAACAAAATAATTGTTTGTTGTCTCCTATATGTATTAGAGATTTGTCATATAGTAATGCACCCTTTTGTTTTGTGTTCTAATGTGTTCTTATATTCACAAAAATGGGAATGTTGGAATTGGAGAACTTTGATCTTGACCACAGACTGGAACTGTGACCATGCGATAAATGTAAATCTGACTATTGTATTGCTCCCAATGTTTCAAAAATAAAGAATAAAAATAAATAAATAAATAAATAACCGCTATGCTGGTTCAGCAACAATATCTCTGATCTTTGTCAGAGAAAGAGATCAGAGTGTTTGATGGAGACTCTCTGCAGTATGATGCTTTTAGGAGAGTTATTGAAGAAAAGAAGACTGTCAGAATGTTATGTGTATTCAGATTTTCTCTCACTTTCTTTGCCTTAACCTGACTTTCTCTATTTAAACATAATGATTAAAGTATGTTTTGTCTTTCAGGTCCAGGTGGTGTTAGAGTGGTTGTGAAAGAAGACAGTGATGTCGTGTTACCCTGTTCTCTCAGCACCAAGGAGAACATTGTATCAAAACTGTTTGACTGGAAGAAGGTTCCTCAGAAAGATGATGATAAGGAGGTGTTCATGTATGATGCAGGCATTCATTACAACAACGGTCGTCCAGGTCAGAGTGAAGAGTTCAAAGGTCGAGTCTCTCATTTTAAAGATCAATTGAAACACGGCAACGCCTCCATAATCATCAGAAATACAAAGATATCTGACAGTGGAAACTACACCTGTTATTTTCCCCGTCTTCATCAAACATTCAACATTGAACTTGTTGTTGGTGAGTACTTTTATTAAATATTTAATTCGTGATTTATTGTTTGTTGATCTCCAGCTGTCATTTGAGGTTTAAACATGGACTGTTCTTCTTTGTCCACTCAGTCTTCTGTTTAAAGCTCTGACAAAGAAACTACAGATCCAGGATGTTGTTAAAACATATGAACAACACGACTATTGGATGTTGTTCCTATTTTAACAAAAATAAATCACAACTTTACACATTATGGTACAAAAGTTTTTGTGACACACACACACACACATACACACACACACACGCACTGTAGTCCAGCCTATTCAAAATGCAACAAACGAGCCGTACGTTCGACAGTGATGGCGCAGGGTTTTAGCTCCGGCCTAACCTGCCAAATAGTTTTTTTGTGGTCACCATTGATATTTTATTACTTTGTGCTCGATAAGTCATCTGATCAGAATGGCAAACAAGACAAAACTCAGCGTGCCGATATGGCAAGGCAGATGCGGTGCGGAGACAGGGTACCTTGAGTCGTGGCAACTAACTGTACACAACTAGCACACACACAGACTGATGTGGACACTGCCGAGCGGCATCAAATACTCACGCTCGGACCCAAAGCAGGTGAAGCAGCAATAGGAACAGAAACCGTGAAAAGCGTTATCGGGCTAAAGGAAGGCCTAGAAGGCTCAATGCTATCAGTTTCTCTCCCTCTCATGTTCAACATTAATAAATTATGAGACTCACGAATCTACAGTGACAAGCGCAAGGAACAACACCGACACACCTTTCAATGTGCTCCTTACACAAACAGGCAATTTTGCGCCGGAGATCCCCGCCCGTGGTTGCGGGAAGAATCCGCGCCCCAGACTACAGCGGTTTCCCGGTCAAGCGGCCAAGCCTTCTCCCCGTCATGGATTCAGGCGAGCCAGAGGGTTGGATTTTTCTTGATCTATCCAGCCACTTTGAAGATAAAAATGACCCACGATACAGAGCTTTTACCTCCGCTAAAGAGGCTGAGGATTATGTGGCCGCTGCTCTCCTCCGGTGCTGTAGCAGCAGCGACCAACATCGCGGAGAACGCCGTGGAGGAAGCTCAGGCTTAAGATGGCTGCCTGATGAACTTGGTCTCTTGGTTTGTGTTGATCTCTTAATGTGAACTAGGTTTATTGCGTTGTTGTCTGATCGCAATGTTACCTTACACAATTATAGAGCTGTTCTCTAAATACATATCTATCTTGTTGGAAAATGTTACACCAACTGCCCTTTTGTTTTTGTTGGCGAAATGTGGTTACTTCAGAGCTACTTTAGTGTGCATCCAAATTGATCTTACAAGCAGGTTAACAGGGCCCATATTCGCTGTACTGTGCTGCCGTGTTGATCTCTGATCACGCAGACCTAGTTTTAGTGTTAGCCTGGCGGCTTCCCCCTCTCCCCTGCACTTCCAATGCTCTGTCTTATGTCTTACATTTTTTGTTTTGAGTTATTTACTTTGGATGCACTGTTGTTAGGATTCGAAAGGTGAAGGACAGTAGCATGTTGCTTTCCACGCGTGTCTTCATTTAATACCCATCTTTTGACAATGGGTATCTTACTTTTGTTTGGAACTGTGGTGGCTTGAATGCACCTCAAGCGCCAGCACCCTGGCCTACTTAAAAGAGAAATGTCCGCTGCATTATTGCAAGAACCATCTGATGCAGAGTGTGCCGGCCGCTAGCCGACAGATTCTACTACTAACGTCGCATCCTCATCAGCGAGTTCAAAACTAAAGGTGGCTATTGTGGTTAAAAGGAATCTCCCGCTAAGTTTTGTCCTCTTGGTCAGACAATGCAGGCAGAATCTGGCTGCTGTAGTAATTGAGTTCTAGGAAGATTGCACTTGTGCAGCCTATGCTCCTAATGTTTTGATGGGGTTTCTATAGTACCGCTCACCAATCATATGCTAGGGTTAACGGAGTGTTCTTTTGTTGTTGGTGCGGACTTCAATGCTGTGTGGGACCGAATACTGATCGGTTGACGCCAAGGGTCACTGGGGACCAGGCTCAGGCCACAAATGCTCTGAAATCATGGGCCAGCAGCTTGGGGCTTATAGTATTTGGCGTGCAGTTAATCCCACCTGTAAGGATTTTTCTTTCTTCTCGAGTCGTCATAAATTTTTCTAGGATCGACTTTCTTTTGTATCCCCCAATTGTTTCATTCAATCGACAAAGCGGTGTTGCTCCCCATGGCATTATCTGACCATAAAGGGTTCTGCCGTCGCACTTAGACTGTCTGTCTCCTGCGTGCTGTTAGATGGCTACTAGCGCTTCCTTACTGAAAAATGAATCCTACATCACTCAGTTTATAAAGCGGAGTTCCAGATATTTGCGGACATTAATGTCGCTCTGTAGAGGACCCCAGAATATTGTGGGACGCGATAAAGGGATTTATCAGGAGCAATCACCATACTGTTCTGCTCCAATAGGCGCAAAGCTACGTCACTGAAACTACAAAATCTTGAAGCGGAGTTCACCAGATTAGACTCACTGTTACAAACTAATTTTACGCAGACGAATAGCCTTAGAGCGATCACTAGTCAAGAAGGAAATAAACAACATTCTGAAACAAAAGTCTGAATTTCTAATTCACAGAACAAGGCAAGCGCTATTACTTTCAGGGTGCTAGACCTAGTCACCTTTTGGCAATGAGGTTAAGATCCTGTGACTATTTTGCGGATATTCCAGCTATTAAGTTTTCAGATGGTAATATTAGTACTGACCCTGTCGAAATAAATAAATCCTTTCAGACATTCTATTCCAATCTGTATGAATCAGAGGTCACTTTGGACAAATCTCGCTGTGACAGCTGGTTGAATCAGCTTCATTTGCCTCAGTTATTAACAGAGGAATCAGCTAGCCTGGACAAATTGATTGCTATTGAAGAGTTAAACGTGGCAGTACAGAATATGCAAAAAGGAAAATCGCCAGGCTTTGATGGGATTCCCCCTGAATTCTATGCAACGTTTTGGGAACAGTTGGGCCCTTTTCTTCTTGACATGATTAACTTCTCTATTGAAAGAAGGGTGAATTCTCTAGGGATGTTAACACAGCCTTAATTTCCTTACTCTTGAAAAAGATAAGAATCCTACAGAGTGTTCTAGCTATCGTCCTCTGAGCCTGCTTAACGCTGATATAAAGATCTTTGCAAAGCTCCTAGCCGGTTTGGAGTCTCATATGGCTAAACTGGTGAACCCCGACCAAACAGGATTCGTTAGAACGACGACTAGCAGCAGATAATGTTAGACGCCTTCTTCACATTGTTGATGCCGGTGGGAGGACAGTAAGACCCCAATGTCACTTCTTTCTCTGGACGCAATGAAAGCCTTTGACAGGCTTGAGTGGCCTTTTATGGTCAGTCTTAGAGGTGATGGGCTTTGGTAAAAACTCTTCATAGGTATGATTAAAGTTTTGTATTCTAATCCCTCAGCTCGAGGAGTCTTAACCGGACGCACCTCCTCCTCTTTATTTCCAGTTTCTAGATCCTCACGCCAGGGCGCCCCCTGAGTCCTGCACTATTTGTCATCTCTCTGGAGCCCTAGCTCAAGCTATCCGCCAATCAGTTATGGTGTCACCGATAAACATTCGTGGTACTCAGCATCATCTCTCATTATTTGCGGACGATGTTTTGGTTTTGGGGAACCCCTCTCAGTCCATCCCTCACCTTCTATCATTGTGTCGAGGAGTATGGAAGCTTATCAGGCTTCAAAAATTAACTGGTCAAAGTCCACGCCTTACTTCATTTAAATGACGCTGCCCACGATTCGACCTTTCCTGCTAACATCCCCATTGTTAAGCAGTTTAAATATTTGGGCATTGAGGTCTTGCCTTGCTTGAACCAGATTGTGAAACATAACTATTCTGTTGCTCTAAATAATGTTTTGAAAGATATGGAGAAGTGGATGAATCTCCCCATGTCGATTCGAGCTTGCATCTCAGTGGTTAAAATGAATGTGTTACCCAGGATTAATTTTGTGAGCTCTATGCTACCTCTCTCTCCCCTCCTGCTGACTATTGGGTAGAAATTACAATCAGCGGTATCTAAATTTATCTGGAAGGGCAAGCTGCCACGGCTTAAGATGTCCACTTTGCAGAGGAGGAAAGAGGATGGTGGCCTTTCTGTTCCCAACTTCAAACATTACTTCTGGTCCTTGTGTTGAGCCCCTCCTGTTTGGTTTAGCCCAGATGTATCTGTCTGCTGGCTCCTTAGAAAGTGCTATTACAGATCCTTGGTCACCCATGACGTTCTTTTTGCCAATTTATCTAACAAACAGTGCCAGCTACGCTTTGGCCCCATTGTCTCACATCTTATCAATACTTGGAGATTAGTTGAAACACACTGCCATATAGCTTGTAACTGGCACACTTTTTCCCCTATATTCAATAATACAGCACTCCTGATTGGGGGAGGCCAATAAAGTCTCCACAATGGGAGCAGAGGGGACTACATTGTCTAAAAGACATTTTAAGCGAGGTTGGCTTATTGCCTTTTCTGACTTGCAGAACGCATTCAATCTACCACGTTCCTCTTTTTTCTTTTCCTCAATTAAGATCGGCACTCAAGGCATACGGTGTCCCTTGGCAGAGGCCTTTGCCCATCCATCCGATCCGGAAGTTATTTACTGTGCACCCTAGAAACTGTGGTATGGTATCTAAGCTTTATCAGTTCTTACTGATATCTGGCCGCTCTGTCCTCCCCATTGAGAGGATCTGGGCAGCGATTGCCAGGACTGAGTATCGATTTTGACTGGCATGATGTATGGTCTAGCATTCCAGAAGTATCGGCGCAATCGGACCACCAACAATTCACTACAATTTTATCATAGGACATATCTCACCCCTGTGAAAACACCACATGAAAATAATCAACAGCCCGTTATGCACCTTCTGCCAACAAAAGCACAAAGGCACATACCTTCACATTATCTGGGAGTGTCCTCCAGTCAGTCGGTTCTGGAACAATATTGCATCCAAAATGTCTGCCTTATTTAATGTTACTGTGCCCGTTACTGTCAATGTTTTGATTTTTAATGATCTGTCAGCCTTTCAACTATCTGGAACTTCGGAAACGTGCTGTATTTGCTGGACTTACAGCTGCAAAGAAAATGATTGCAACTCGTTGGAAACCACCTCACGACCTGTCTATCCATACATGGTCCATTTCCTTCTTGGATGTAGTGTATATGGAGCTGTCCACGGGCGCATTAATGGAAGCCAGAAAAGGACCCTGGACACTTGGGTGAACATTGCTGAGGCTATTAAGTCCAAGCTGTAGCCGTGTTTGGTTCCTTGTCTTATGTCTGTATGTGTGTGTGTCTGTTTCTGCTTGTTGTCTTTGTCTCCCTCCCTCTCGTCTCTCCTCTTTGTTCCCCTTTTCTTTTTGGCCCTGGGACAGTTCTCTGTCTCATATATTGTTGTAGTTGTTTATTTCTTTAGATATAAAATAAATAAAACATTTGATCACAAAAAAATGCAACAACACACGTGAGCCCCGTCTCTGTGCGTAACGTAGTTTATTTTATTTATTTATTTATTTTTTATATTGTGGGCATTTTAGGCCTTTATTTGACAGGACAGCTGAAGAAATGAAAGGAGAGAGAGAGGGGAATGACATGCAGCAAAGGGCCGCAGGTCTGAGTCAAACCCCGGCCCACTGCGTCGAGGAGTGAACCTCTATATATGGGCGCTCGTTCTACCAGCTGAGCTATCCGGGCGCCCCGTAACGTAGTTTTTGCTGCATGTCTGTACGACGTGAAACGTTGGACAGCCAATTACAAACATGATTAGATCTTTTTAGAAGCATGCTGCATGCCTATTGGCTCACTGACAGTGATGAGACTTACTCTTAGATATTTAATTTTTTGATACTTGGGAGGAAATTCAGTTGGTGCCTAAAAAGTATCAAAGTTGGGTACCCAGCCCTAAGATTGATGGACAGGCAGCATGTGAACGGTTCCCCTCCTGCTCCCTCCTTAAATAAACCAACATCCTCAAAACATGAAACAAAATCACATGTTGAGTTTTTGTGAATGTCTTCATCCAAATATATAGTTTTGTCATGGGTTTAAGGGAGCAGCTACCTCAGTAAACTATCCAGATTAAATACGATCTGTCAACAAGGAGCACTCTGTGATGTTGAGACAGTTCCAATTTCAGAATGATTCAGTGGACCAGGAGGTTTCTCATAGTTTCAACATGTGATGCTTATGGTATAAAAATGTACCTGCCATCTTTTTCTTCTGTCCTCCTCTGCCGCTACGTCATCTTGTCTTTCCACGTAAGCAACTAATCAATGCCACTGATGGTCCTGCTGCCTGCAGGATCTTCTAAATCCTGGTGTAGGACCTGAGTCTCTGCCTCTGCTTACTGCTGCTCTAATGGTAACTCAGCTGCTGCTTGCTTTAACCACTCGGCTTCCTGGACCAAGGGAGTTTTGAGTATTTTAGATCCATGTTTACTAGTTTGCATCTTCTTCTGTCTTTGTTGGTGCATGGCTGCATGTTTTGGCATCTTTCAGTCTTGATGCTAAGCTAAGCTAACCATCTGCTGGCTGTAGCTTCATATTTACCGTACGGACATTAGTGGTATTGATCTTCTTATCCAAGAAAGCAAATAATAATAATTGTTAAGTGGAGTGGACTACTTGTGTTTTCCCCGCTCCATTTTAGATGTTGAAACTCCATTATCAGGCTCAGATCATTTGACTAGTTGATGATATTAAACCATCACCCTCCACTTAATGTTTTCATTTGTCTTTCAGATCCTGTGGTCAAAGACCGATCAGAAGAAATCCAAGGTGATGATGTCACTGTCTATAATCTCTGTAATGTGTGCTATAACTGTGTAGACCTCAGGATCATTTAAATCTTGGGATGCAGTACCTTCATGTTGACTTGTTGTTGTTGTCCCCCAGTGTAGCAGGTAGACAGGAGCAGAGGGGGACAGGGATTAACTAACTATTAATGTTAACAAGATCACAAGATCACTCCCCCTCAGTCTCAGTTCATTCACTCACATTTGGTTCTCTCTGAGGTCCATGTGTTGTTATAGTATTACATCAGATCAATATCTAATGTTAAGATGAAATATCATATTGATCAGATGTTTTCTAGATCAACATTGATCTATGTTAAAACACAGATGAGGTGAGTCCTAGTATAATTAATGTCACTGATCTCTACAATGTTTTTAAGGGTTAATGTATTTAAGTGAAGGTATTGTGTCTGAATCTTTTAATAATAATAATAATAATAATAATAATCCCCAGCCTCTGGGTGACAGAGTTGTAGCACACGCTGCAGGTGTAGAAATCAGTGACATCATCAATCAGGACTGACCAATGATTTCTCCTGATCTGTGTTTGAAGGTCTGACTCTGTCTCTAAAATGTACTTACAGTATTGCACAGTTACAAGTGCAATAAAACATGTGACTGTGCAATACTGTAAATACATTTTACTATTTTAATATTTACTCTCTTTAATTATATTCATTATTGTGTGTTAACATGTCTTCTACTTTTCCTCTTATCCCTTGCTGCTGCAACAGTGTACATTTCCCCATTGTGGGATTAGTAAAGGATTCTGAATCTAGAATCTTAAACGGCCCGTCAACTAGGGCTGCTGGATATGAGGAAAATATCTATTGCGATTATTTTGACTGATATTGAGATTGCAATATGATTCACAATATTGTAGGGAATGATGGTTTTTGTATTATTACTCTCATTTTCATTGACAATTATTAACATTGAAATAAATTAAAATGTATAGTGTGATTTTTGCGAGGATCTGTATCAAACAAAGATGTTTTCTTTAGTCTGTAGGATAGGATGTGTAGGCCCAGGACGTCTCTGCAGCACCACAATACTTCATTTTAGAATGGTTTGACACATATTTTGCCTTTAACAAATATTGTGCCCCCCTGTGATTTGGATATTGCATTAGTTCATATTGCGATTTCGATACAATTGCGATTAGTTGTGCAGCCCTACCGTAACCGTTTTCTGACCAAGAGTTATTACCATTATTTATGACCAAGAGTTATTACCATTATTTATAATGGCCGACCATGATCCCAGAGCCCAATGTATCCCAGTGTCTGGTTTTATCTGACCAACAGTCAAACCCCCAAAATATTCAGTTTACAGATAGGCTATATAAAACAGAAGCAGAAAATCGGTTCAGCTTAATTTTAGTGCCATAGAAATTATTTCATAGATCTAGACCAATTTAGTTTTTTTTAGAAACACTTAAGGTCCACACACACACACGCACATGCGCGCGCACATAAGTGCGTGGCACTATCTTTGTGGGGACCCGTCATTGACATAACGCATTCCCTAGCCCCTTACCCTAACCTTAACCATCACAACTAAATGCCTAACCTTAACCCTTACCCTCACCCTAACCATAACCTAATTCTAACCCTAATCCTAAAACCAAGTCTTAACCCTCAAACAGCCCTTTAAAGTTGTGGGGTCCAGCATTTTGGCCCCACAAAGCTGTCCGGACCCCAAAAGTATACTGTATTCCTAGTTTTTGGACCCCACGAATGTAGTTAAACAAGAACACGCACACACAACACAACACACACACACACACACACACACACACACACACACACACACACACACACACACACACACACATCAAAAATGGTTCTTTCACTGATAATTAATGATCTAATTTTCAAAAGAAAAAATACTTAAAGGGGTGATAGAATAATTATATAGGGTATTTTACACTGTTCCTTAAGGTCTCCTAATGGGGTATGTAACATTGGTTGGGCTGAAAATTGCCCGAATGCTATTTTATTAGGCCCTTAACTACCCTGTGAATATGGCTCTATTTGGAACAAGAGCTTTTCTTCCAAATATGGTATGCTCATGAATATTCAGAATGAGCTACGTGCTGATTGGTTTGAGCAAACTACATAGAAACACATGGGAGACTCTCATATTTCAGACACTGCAAAGTTATACATTATCGGGCTATTTCGTTATTAAATTCACTTCTGAGACTTTTTTTAAGCGAGAAATAAACTATATAAAGCTCAAATATAGGCCGTTTTACGAAAATTGATGGCTAATTGCAAATTTGGTAAGACTGTGTGTCGGAGTTCAGCCGCTGGTGCTGCCCGCCTGCCCCGGTGCTGCCTGCACCCGCCTGCCTTCCTTCACAGACCCCGGCCTGCTATGAGGTACTTGGAGCTCGGTCACGGCTGGCAGCCCACAGCAGGGACTACCAACACCGCTGCCCTGACAGAGCTCCAGGGCCTTCAACTCCCCTCTTCCTGCTAGCTAAATGGCCCGTTGTGTGAGAGTGAGAGCTCCGTCAGTGAGCTTGTTACACCAGCAATCTCTTACCACGTTACACACATGTCATGCCACTTACACAAAATCTAACTAAAGGTCTTATAAAGCTAACAACGGTGTCCGATTTCAAGTTAATGAATATTTGTGAAGACAAGTGTTTTGTTAGCTGTGACTGTCCCTTCAATCCTAGCTGCAAATCACGGATAGTTAGCTTCCTTTTCGCCTTAATTCGAGTATATTTACAGTTTGAATTTCGTCACGCCACTTACACAACATCTAACTATATGTCTTATAAACCTAACAACGGTGTCCGATTTCAAGTTAATATTTGTGAAGACTAGGTGTTACGTTAGCTGTGACTGTCCCTTCAATCCTAGCTACAAATCACGGATAGTTAGCTTCATTTTTGGTCGTAATTCGAGTATATTTACAGTTAGAATTTCGTCACGCCACTTACACAACATCTAACTAAATATCTTATAAAGCTAACAACTGTGTCAGATTTCAAATTAATGAATATTTGTGAATTCCAGAGGAATTCTAAAAGGAGGCTAGCTAGCTCTCATTGATAGAGCTACATCCAGCCGTAGGCTCTATCAATGAGACTCACAGACAAGCGGCGTTTATTTCCCCAATCGTTTGTTTAAATAACTCAACACATTATAATTACACACATTAAAAGATTAACTGGAACCTGTGGTAACAGATTGCTGGTGTAACAAGCTTGCTGACCGCGCTCTCACTCACATACACCGGGCATTTAGCTAGCAGGAAGAGGGGAGCTGCAGGCCCTGGAGCTCTGTCAGAGCAGCGGTGTTTAGTGGTCCATTAGCGGTGTTACCGGTGACTCTCGCTGGTATGGCCGCTGCCGTACGAAGAGCTCACAGCAGGTCGGGGGGCGAGGCAACAACCCAGGCAGCACCGGCCGCTTAATTCCGACCCACAGTCGGACAAAATTTGCAATTAGCCATCCATTTTTGTAAAACGGCCCATATTTGAGCTTTACATAGTTGATTTCTCGCATAAAAAAGTTTCAGAAGTGAATTTTGTAATGGAATAGCAGATAGCTGCGTGATCTAGCTAGATTCAGAAGACTACCTGATCTCAGGTCAGTTGTGTAGCCTATGTAAATGTTGGGGCGTGACTGTTCTCTTAAGGTTCCAGTTTTTGGGAGGTTGACGTCAACTTCCAGCTTTGTTGAGATTCGCCCGTTTTCAGCGGCAGTTTCAAAATATGAGATTTTCATAGTAAAGGGGTGTCAATGGGATTTAGAGCTTCTATGTATGTCCTATTTACCCACTGAACTGTCGTTATTCAACTATGACAGGGTAAAATCGGTTTTGCATTCTATCACCCCTTTAAAATAACATGTTCTATCAAACACTGTGTAGTTAAAGCTCACATTCAGATTTTCTGTTTCTTTGTTGTTCTCTTTAAACACAATGTATCTACAGTCAGGGATTAACATAACAATGTTTTATTATCACATTTCTATAATTTTTCTGTCTTTAATAAGCTTTTGTTTATACTGTTTACAGCTGCCTCACCAGAACCGTACATCAGGACTCTGAAAGCCACAGCTGGCTGGGCCCTGCTGCAGTGTGAAGTCCGAAGGGCGGCTCCAGAACCTAAACTAGAGTGGAAGGACAGTGCTGGAAACACACTTCCTGCTGAGGAACCACAGACCTCAGAAAGAGGAGCCCACTACTATATCACTCTGATCACTACTGTGACAAAGATGGACAACTACAGCTGTGTAGTAACACAGGAGGAAATCAGCCATCAGACTCAGACTGAGATCTTTGTTCATATCAGTGGTGAGATTTCTTTCTTGGTGGTTTAATCAGAAAATTATTTTAATTTGTTCATGTATTATTAGTTTTAAAGATTTTTAGACACCTTTTAAGTGTTGTGTGCAGTCTGTGTGCTGTACCTGGTATGCAGTTTGAGTTACATCAGCTGTTTGTGATGTGTTTCAGGGAAAGAGTGTGAGGACTTATCCAGTAAAGTGGCCATCGGATGGATTGGTGGATTGGTTTCGGGAGCTCTGATTCTTGCTATAGTTCTAGCTCTGCTTGATCGTACAAAGATCATCACAATACGCTGCTATAAAGGTAAGTTTAGTCTAATTCTAAGGAATTTGAATCCTAGCCTTTGTATGTGGTTATTATAACACGGCTATGAACCAATCAGATTTGATTTGAGCTACTATACTGTTTGTATAACAGACTTTTGATGAAATGTAAATCTATTTGTTTTGGCCACCAAAATAATATCTGTGTAATATAAAAGTTGACTTTATGGAATGTATACTTTTCTTTGCTGCAGGTTCTCGTCAGCAAGGAAAGATTTGATCAACCAGGGAAAGGGTTCATGTGAAGAGCGTTCAGAGATTTTACATCCAAACACATTTCCTCAAAGTAGCACAAATGAACAGCTCCCAGTGCTGTGTTAGCTAACAAGTAAGGTTAGCTCCGGATGGGAAACATTTTGTTTCCTGGGATGGCAAAGGCATTTTACTCTGCCTCTGATTGGCTCGTTGGTGGAGTAAGGCATCCGCAACCGCCAGTAGTTTTCCTTTTTTTTTCTTTTCTTAAACATCTTTATTTAGAACACAAAGAAAAATTACAATGACAAACTCAATGTTTGATAATTCAAGTAGAATTCTATCAGTAATACAGTCACACCTCCTAAACTGAATATTTTCTTTTAACAATATTCATAAGTATCCATTATAGGAAATAACTTGTCAGTGAATGATGACCATTACCACCATGATTACCACCAGTAAATTTGATCAACCAGGGAAAGGGTTCATGTGAAGAGCGTTCAGAGCAGCTACATTCACAAAATGGTCGATGACTTAAAGTCTGTTTTTAAATGTGTTTGTGTGTTTACTTGTACATCTATCTTTGTGAGAACTGGTTTGAATTTTTTAATTTGTGCGGTCCTGACTTTCCAGACCTGGTTCTAAGATTCAGGTCAGAATCAGGTTTGATTTAAACATTTAGATGTGAAGTTTGATGTTAAGGAATGCCTTATTTCAACCAGTGTCCTCACAAGTATAGAAGTACGGTGTGTGTCTGTAAATAATGTTCAGTGTAAATATGCAATCTGTTGCCTTATAGGAGATCTTTGTGAGACTTATTATGGTCTGTTGTTGGTTGGGCCTACAGAGTGAGTTTGACAAAATAAATATTACAATATCATTTAAAGGTGCTCCAAGCGACGTTGGGTGACGTCAAATCTAGTTGACGGTCAAAGTATTTTCAAAGAAAACGGAGGCTAGCTTGTTGTCGTTGTCTAGGTCTCCTCAAGCTAACTTCCCCCTTCACGCCCCATCATGTGTACGCGCACTAACCCCCTAACCCACGCTGGAACACTGTTTGTATGTTTGGTGGTGCATGTTGACGCAGTTTGTTTTTGGTGGCGTTTGTGGAGCCTGGGCTGTCTACAGAGACCGCGTTTTTTTACAGTGTGTTCAGGGGACAGGCAGCTAGCGGATAGTGACATCGCTAAGAGCACCTTTTTAAATATATAAGAAAAATCAACAACATGACAATCTACAGCTTCCTAAAGGACCAACGAGTCGACACCACTCTGACAGATCAGTAACAATTTAATAAGGTTTCACAAAGATCATATTTTTTGCAGGGATTTTTTATGGGTGAGGCTATTTGCACCCCTGGTACAATTAGCAGTATGCTATTTGTACCCTGGTGCAATTAGAAGTGTATGGTATTTGCACCCCTGGTACAATTAGCAGTGTATGCTATTTGCACCCCTGTGCATTTACAGTACCTTGGCATATATTTACACACAGTTATCCATACTACTCATGTATTACACCTTTTTGGAATATTATCGCCCTGCCATTCTTACCCTAACCATAACCATCCCACTCCTCTTGCCTAAACCTAACCAACCCAACCAGAGCAGGCATATTCATGAGTCTTCCCCTACCACCCTGCAAAAAAAAGGGGAACTGAACTCCAAACTCCCATACCAAAGGCAAGCGCACTAACCACTCACCTAGCAGTTCTTTCAGGAAGTTGAACAACTGTTTACCGCTTGGTTTCTTCAAGCCTCGGTTGCTAGGTAACCATACTGTATACAAAAAAATAGGTACTAACTAACAAACTAACGGTTGTATGCTTTCACTGAAGACAGAAAGCGCAACTGTAGTATCCATTTTCCGCTAGAAATTCAATTGTTATAAACTTTAGGGACAAAACTTCCCTAATATGCCAGTTTCTGCGGTCATGGAAGATGAACGTCCGCCATGATTTCGGTGCACGCGAGCAACGGTTTTTTGTTGTTACGTCACAGGGTGTAAATAGCTCAGCTGTGTGGCCGAGGCTATTCGTACCGGGGGTGCAAATAGACACTCAGATTTTTTATTTATGTCGCTGTAGTCAACATCATAGTTCAGCTCTCTGCATGTTCCTTTTTAATGTTTTTTTTTGTGTATTTGACCTTGTTTTATTTTCCTTTTATTTTGATAATGAGATGAACAAAAGCTACAAAAAGGGACCAGATAAAACTAAAGGGATTTACGAGAAGTGTTTTTAAAGGATCATATTGGTCGTATCAAATGTTTAGTTGCAAAAGCTCTGATGTTCAAACCAAAAAGGACAGACACCCTGAATAATCAGGTGACCTGTTTGACCAGCAGATCTCAGGATATTTATACATTTTAATATGAATATATACTGTATATATATTTATATTAGGGCTGTCAGTTAATTCAAATATTTAATTATCATTTATTATCTGCTTAAATGTCAAGTATTACTCTTACTCTACAAATGGGCTTGCTTTATGCAAATGTATGTATATTTATTATAGGAAATCCATCAACTTCAAAACAATGACGAATATTATCCAGAACCCTAATAGCAGCAGACGTGTATAAAGTACTAGAGACCCGTACTTGAGTAAAAGTACAAGTGTTCTATCAAAAAAGGGACTTGAGTAGAAGTGCTCTTTAAGCACCACACTTAAGTGGAAGTATTAAAGTATTCAACATTTTTTGTACTTAAGTATTGCAAGTAGTTTATTTTAAAATGTACTACTCAAGTACTGAAAGTGAAAGTACAAGTACTGTGTTATGTAGTTATTAAAGAAAGCAGTCAAAAGTTTAAATATCATATTGTTTATATTATGTCAAATGTTTAGCCAACGCTGTAGCCAAAGGAATTAACAAATATTGAAAGTAAAATGAACATCCTTTCCAGCACAGTAACGATGATGTTAATTTTTTGAATTATGGTCTTGTTGATTTTGAAATCAGCGATAAAGCAGGGGGTGTTTTAGGGCGTGGCTATGATGTGATTGCCAGTGACAGTGTGTAATGTAACGTGGCTCCTCCCTTACTCCTCCCTCTCGTCTAAAATTGTTACAACCGCAACCAGGATGGCTGCGCCCGTAACAGCAAACTCAACGACTCATAACAGATCTCCACAAACCAATGGGTGACATCACACATGCTCTGTCCATTAATATGTACAGTCTATGGTCGCAAAAATCTAACTTTAATTTTTTTTTTTTAAGTCTTAAATTCGACCTAGGTCTTAAATCGTTTTCAACAGGTCTTAATTTTCCTACGTCCATGTAACGCAACCTCTAATGGTCATTGATATGTTCCCGCAGTGCTTTGGAATGTTTTAGTTCTTTCTATCGCTTGTCCAAATATAATTAGCTGTGTATTAGGACTACAAATGAGACCAACATGTAACTTACATCGCAGCCAATCGCAACACCAGTCCTATAATGCCAATGAGGAAATGTGTCTTGGTGAAACCTGCAGGAATCCTGATAACACAGACCTGCAGATTGAACCCTGTTGGACCCATTCAGAGACTCCAGTCTGCAGTGTAGTTCATACACTTCACAGATAAATCAAAGAAGTGGACAGTTATGCTGGACTTCATTATAATTGTTACAGAACCTCCGTTAATGTGCCAAAACAAATATGCATTACCTTTGACAGCCCTAATACATGTATATACAGTATGTAGTTGCCTAACCATGTAGTGCCTTAGAAGTTAAGAAGAGGACAAACTTCACAATAACCCAAAGTAATACTAAAAAGTTAAAGGAAAATGTTTATAATTCTGACATTGTGAATGATATTACTTTAGAAGAACTTGAAAGGGCTATAGACAAATCAAAAATGACGAGTGCATCTGGATAGGAAGGTATCCTTAATAGAGCTTTACAATCTCCTCATTTAAGAAGTCCTGTTCTATCTTTTCAACACAGGCGTTGAATATGGTACAATCCTGTCAGCGTGGTACAAGTCCATTATTAAACCTCTCATCGAAGAGTGACCGAACAGTTCTCCCTAATTCAGCCTTCTCAGCACAGTTTACATATACTATTCTAAAATAATGAACAACAGGCTCACGCAGTATTTATGAGTGGGACAGTATGTTGAAGAAATAAGCCTGAATCTATTATAATGCATTCAACATCTAATATTACTAAAACAAGAATTGAATCTGCTTTTACATGTTTTGTTGACTTTCAGAACTGCATTTGACTGGATTGATGGATATTTGTTTGCCTTTAAATGTATGAAAGGAAGAGAGGATGGTAGATGTTATGAAAACCTTGTGTACTTGCTTATGTTTGGATCAATAATAGATTTACTTAATTTAAAGAAGATATGCTGTAAATCCACGGTTCTCCCTGGAAGTGCTTACATGGACAGGCTCCTCAGGCTCTTAAAATTAAGCTGAAATAGTTTTTAACTGATAGTCAGACCTCTCTTTACTTTTAGGGGGATGATAGCGGTGTATGTGCCTTGTATGTTTATGTGCTTGTATGTTTTTTTAAATGGCTGGTTTTCAACAGTCATAAAAAACGTGTACATGTTTTTTTGTGACAGGCATTAGAAATTAGCAATTGGTATAAATGCTGTGACTCTCTTGTATGCACTGTTGTTTTTTTTTGTTTTTTTTATATATATATATATATATATTTTATTTTTTTTTATTTTTTTTTCACTTTAATCCCTGTATTAAACATTTAATTCTTGATTTATTGTTTGTAGATCTCCAGATGTCATCTGAGGTTTGAACATGGACTGTTCTTTGTCCACTCAGTCTTCTGTTTAAACCTCTGACAAAGAAACTACAGATCCAAGATGTTGTTAAAACATGAACAACACAACTATTGTATATTTATGTGTATGTGTGTATATACTGTATAATATATGTATATATACATCATGAAGCTAGGAAAAACTCTACAAATAAATACATATATGTATTATATAATATAATAATAATATACTGGGACTCAGTGACGGAGACGCTGTGTTGCTTCCTTCTGCCTTTGCAAACTCACACATTAACAACAAAAGCCCACCCGGCGAGGTACGGTTGCTGAGAATGGACATTAAGAGTAAAACTAAAGCCACATTTCTGAATAGCGCCCCTAACGCAACACCAATACATTACAGTCCTGTGTTAAATCTACACTGTAGGTACGTACATAGGTATGCATAGATTTGATACCTACATAGTAGCCTGACATGCACCTCTCAAAAACTTTAACTACACGTGGGGGGGACGCAGACTGCAACAACTGTGATTGGTCTGCTCGGATGTGGCTCGGTAGCGTCACAATTCCCCCGACTCATTTCCTGGTCCTCCATCTCCATAAACAACATGAAATCAAGGAGGGGGTTAACTTTTCCTCCTCCAGATTTCCCACCGTGGTCAGAAAGAACAGAGGAGACACTTTGTTTAGGTACTTGCTCCGAAGAAAATCCATGTCACTCTCATATTCTCTCTACCTCACACACACACACACACACACACACACGCCGGCTCTGCTATTCTCTTAAAGCGATACACTAGAATGACGCAGACACACCAGCGCAGAAGTATAAACTTTAGGCCACTGCACAGAAGCATAAATCCTGCTTTAATGTGCTTCTGATAAGTATTTTAGGCCTGAATATGTCAGGTTGTTTACAGAAATTAGAAGACAAGACAAGTGTGGTAATAAGTCAGAGGTTAACTTCTCTGTCTGGATGGTGAAGTCTCTTAGCAGTACAAGCAGGGGGACATCTTCAGGGGTGTTTGATAGGAGGATGTCTAACAGCGGAAACACACCACACGCAGAAGTGCCGCGAAGTGTGTGTGTGTGTGTGTGTATATATACGTCAGATGTTACAGCTGTTAACAATTAAAAAAAAAAAAAACTATGACTTGGCGACGTTGAAGGCCCAGTGCCCAACCCAGTCCCTCGTCAGCTGATTACAGTCAGCTGATTACAGTTCAATTCAATTTTATTTATAGTATCAAATCATAACACGAGTTATCTCGAGACACTTTACAGATAGAGTAGGTCTAGACCACACTCTATAATTTACAAAGCCCCAACAGATACCAGTCTAAGAGACAGGTAGATGGCTTAGCTGAGGGTATCTAACATTAATTGATACAGTCAGCTGACACCACAAGAACAGCACACTGTAAAACAAATTCATTCATGAGCTGACTAAACTGTTAAATCTCCTCTCTTTGCTGTTAGAAAACAGAGTTTTTAAAGACGATGAAATGTATTTGTGTTTGGCCACTAAAATAATGTCTGTATAATATAAAAGTTTACTTTATTGAATATATACTTTTCTTTGCTGCAGGTCCTTGTCAGCACAGAGACTGTCTGCGAAACCAGGGAAAGTGTGAAAGTCCTGAGAAGAGAGAGAGTTTGGTCAGCCTGGAAGATGATCCATGCCCATATCAACGGAGATGTTGTTTGCATAAACAGGCTTCAGAGCAGCCTTCGTAAGTTGAAACAAGATTCTACACAGTAGCCAAGGAGGAAACAGAGGATTAAAAAAACAAAACATGATGGACTCTTCAGAAGATTATCTTCACTCTAGCTTCTGAAAGTCACCAGACGCCACAATCTTCTGAACATAGTCATACTGAGAAATCCAGAGAGAGACTTGTGTGGAGCTGATAGTCTTAATTATTTAATTGTAGCAACTCATTTGGCAACGGCTTGAATGTAACAGACATTCATTTATATCAAAACGTTACGGACTAAAGCTTTAAATGAGATATTTGTCTGTTGTTGGTTGGACCTACAGAGTGAGTTTGACAATATAAATATTAAAGTATAATTTACAAAAAGAAAAATCAACAACATACCAATCTACATCTTCCTAAAGGACCCACGAGTCGACAACACTGACAGATCAACAAAGGTTTCACAAAGATCATATTTATTACAGGGCTTTTATTTTATAATGTCACTGTAGGTCAACATGATTGTTCATCTGTTACATGAAAAGGTCTATGTAAATATAATTTAACTGATAATAAGAAGAAAAAAAGAAGAAAAAAGAAACGCACCTGATGACTTAATTTTTTTTATATTAATCCTCTCAGGTTTTGTTTTGTGAAGCAGTTTGTAACATCTGTTACATGAAAAGGTCTATGTAAATATCATTATTATAAAAAATTGTAAATCTAGTTAATATACATTTATGAGATGTGAATTGATCTGAGGAACCGTCTAATCAAAATGTCAGATGATAGAAGTTAGTTGTAGATAATGATGGTCTGATGATTTCATTGTAAAAAGATACTAACACTGTTCCGGTTAAAAATGACCGATTTACACATTCCCTGTACCATAAATATGGCATTTTTCATCAGATTGCCTCAGGACCTTATGATATCCTTCACCAAAGGCATTTGAACACATAACATTCATTGTGACTACTTTCTTTGAATTTTGAGTGATTTATTCAACTTAGTCACACATCTTTTGTTTACGGTCAAAAATGACTGCCATAGGAAATGAATGGGAAAGAGCATAATTTTCGTCCAGGAGATAAAAGACATCTCCATACACACACTCCTACAGCTTTCCTGTGCTTGTGTACCCATTCACAGGTGCAAAGCTTCCATTTGCAAGGGACACTGCACCATGACTGCAATTTGCCATTTGTGCGAGTGAACTGTTCGCATACATGCATGCACGCACACACACATACACACACACACACACACACACACACACACATGTACACCCACTCACACACACACATGCATGCATGCACACACATACACACACACCCACACACACAAACAGACACACATACACACACATGTACACCCACTTACACACACTCTCACATACACACACACAGTTCATGTTGTCATGTTGCCACTTGTGCATGTGAATCTACAATGTTCGCAAACACATGCATGCACGCAAACATGCATCCACAGAAACACACACACACACCCATACACACACACAGACACACACATGTACACTCTCTCACAAACACACACACACACACACACACACAGTTCATGTTGTCATGTTGACACTTGTGCATCTGAACCACCAATGTTCACCCACACATGCATGCATGCACACACAGAAACACACAGACACACACACGCACATGTTGCAGATGTTAATGTTCTATTAAGGTTCTTTTACAATACATTTTTATACTTTTTGACATTTTTATTGGCATTTATGTTCAAATAAGAGCAGTTAAAACTGTCTGGTCAAATTTGACCGAAAACAGTAAATTAAGGGGGGTAGCAACAAACAGTTTGAAGGTTAAGCTGATTTTCTATTTTTGTACTTTCTGTTGTTTGAAATGTCTACTCTGCACTCTGCTCTTTGTTGTATGAATTTACGGTGTCTTATCGACCCATGCACGCTGATCATAGTTATATACACGACGCCACAATAAAAATATAAAAATGTCATTCATTCAATTATTCTAAAACTCAAAGGATGCTTGTGAAATGATGCAATTATGGTATAATCCAGATTTGTGCGCATGGATAGCTCACTCACCTGGTAGAGCGTAGGCCACATGTACAGAGGCTCAGTCCTTGCCGCAGAGGCTGCAGGTTCGACTCTGACCTGCGGCTCTTTGCTGCATGTCATTCCCCCCCCTTTCTCCCCCTTCATGTCTAAGCTGTCCTATCGAATAAAAATAAAATAAAATTTTTATTGTCTTGTAAAGCACTTTGTAACATATGTTGCCTTATTTATTGTATTACTGTGGCCAGTTCGCTCAGTTGGTAGAGTATTTCTGTTTAAGTTTCTCACACAATGCTAAAAGTGAAAGTCGTACAGTGGGGAAGGAGGCGAAATGGCTCTGAGATGTCTTCTGTGTTTTAGATTGTCTGCTGTGTATCAGATTGCCTGTGAGAAATGCAGAGTCATGATAAGCCAAGTGCGTGTGTGCTGTCACTCTGAAGATGTATTTAAATTCAGTGTTCCTGTTCACTCGTTGAAGAAACTTTTCCAGTCGGGTGAGCACCGTCTTGTCTTGGGAGTCGAACTGAATCATTACACTGGCTGAGCAATGCCAGCCAGGGGTATCCAGATACATTGTGCAACAAGGAACAATGGCTGCCAGGTCGACCAAGAGACCCATAAATGTAAGTATTTTCGGCTTAAAGAATTGATTTAAAAATTACGACAGTCTTGTTTTGTGCTCTACACAATCATGTACATAGATATTTGTAACTATATTTGTAACTGAAACGTTTTTAAAATTCGCTAGCTTGCTATGCTAACGTTAACGTTACATTGCTGAGTTGCACAACAGTCCCGCATTTCTCTGCCTTGACTGCATGCATGTCTACATTGTTAACTAAACTCCATTAGCAGCGAAATTAGTTTGATATCAGTGCATAACACTACTTGCTTTGGAGACACATGCTTTACATATACCGTCCTGTATACACAGGGGCCGGCAGAAGAAAACCAGCAGCTGATCCACTTTCTGGCTGAAAACGAGCAGTAATCATTTGAATTCATTCCTGTTCATGTATCTGTACATTGTTGTTGGTTATGATACAGGACACTAATGAAAGAAATGGGGTTGGAGGGAAAGGTTACTGGCCAACAGGCATCACACTATGGTCTGGAATTTCAGAATAGCTGTAGTTTTGTTTGTTTGTGGTCTTGTGTGTCTTTTAGTTTTATACATTTGAGTGCCTTTTAGTGTGACATCTAAGTTATTGTTCTAATAGTTGATAATGGTTCTCTACATTTTTCTATAATGTTTTTGCATGTTATGTTTATTTTTTGGGAAATAAAGACTTTTTAACAAAGTGTTTCTGAACATCAATGACATTCAAAACAGTGATAACTGAAACAGATAAACACACCATGCAGTGTATAGAAATATTGATTGCAAACAGACCTAAGTATATTGATTGCAAACAGACCTAAGTATATAGATGATGTACCCAAGTGGCGTCTCATTTCATAGGGGTATGTTTTTCAACAACCATAGTGTGCAACAACCATACAAAGACTATTTTACACAAAACTAGGTGGGACACTTTCAAACGGTATATCAATCACTATCTAACGCGTTGGCTAGCTATAGGGTTGCCACCTTCCATGCAGACTAGCTGAAAGTTGTACAGGAGGTTGTATATGATGATCAAGCAGTTACTCTTCAGGTGCTTTGAGGCTAGCAAGGGGCAAAGGTAGAAACTAGCTCACTAAATAAGGAGTGAAACTATCTAAATCAACATATTCATTTGGCATTTGATTTAAAAATGGGTACAAACCAAGGTGAGTTTGCAAGTTTACCTAGCATGATGGCTAATTAGTGATTAGCTTTTCTAGCAATTAGCATGCTAATAATATAATACACATTCATGAATATGAGTGCTATTCTTTGTCCATGTCAATCTGACAAACGCATCAGTAATGGCAAACTAGCTTACATTTAGGGTTAGCCTATTTAATGTTTAATCTTCAGTGATGCTGAGCTTGCTCAGCCAGTGTAATGATTCAGTTCGACTCCCAAGACAAGACGGTGCTCACCCGACTGGCCAATAGGAACGTGGCCCGCCCATGACATTATTTTTCCCGCGAGGGGCAAAATCCTGACATGAGAGCAAGAAATTGCATCGAGAGCAAAGACTTAGGTTTTGAGAGCAAGAAGAAAAACGTTTTGAGAGAAACACTTTTTTTTTTTTTTGAGAGAAAATGTTTTCACACTGATAGCAAAAATATATATTTGAGAGTTTAAAAAAGTATTTTTGAGAGAGATTTTCTTTTCTCAGAAATAATTTAAAAAATTTCAAATTTATATTTTTATGTTCTATGAGAAAATACTTTCTCTCAAAACTTTTTTAGTCTCAAATATTATTATTTTTTGCTGTGAAAACTTTTTCTCTCAAATATTTTTTTTTCTCTCATAAAATGCTTTTTTGCTATCAGTGTAATAACTTTTGCTCTCAAACTTTTTTTTTCCTCTCAGATCATTTATTTTCTCGCATGTAATAAAGAAACAAATCTAGCTCCATACCCCTGCTGCAAGAAACTTCCACAACACATATTTATGTTTGCTGCTGCAACTGTGTTCATTTCTCCATTGTGGTATTAATTTCAGATTTTTTATCTTTAAAGCAGCTGAAGCAGGAGTGTGTGTTTTTTTTTTTAAATCTTATGACTTTTGAATATGTTTGTGCTTATACATCTGCGGATATTATTGTGTACAATACATAAACAAACGTACATACAACAAACGTGATAGAGGTAACGGGACAAATACTCCAGAAAAAGCCCATATGGAGAAGAAATCAAAAGGTACGTTATCAGAAGTAGCCATAAACACTTCTATGGAAATTATATTACACACTATCGACTCACTGGGCAAACGGGTCGATGACCGCATGGAAGAAATGAGCAGACGCTGTATGCTAGCGGCGATAGCTAAAACGGTGCAGCTTAACTCGGAGGAGCTAAAGGAACGCACGGGGAAAGTCAAAAACCTTGAAAAACAGTTGGACATCCTCAGGAAGGGAAACGATGACATGAAGGGACGTTTACTGAACCAAGAAACATACAAGAGAAGATGGTGTCTTCGTATGAAAGGTAAAAAAGAAAAAGTCAACGAGTAAATCAGAGTGGAGGTTGTGGAGCTCCTGGGTAAAATTGCACCTGACCTGGCGACACATATGGACGAGGCAGTCGACGTCGTGCACAGATTTGGAAGGATGATAGAAAACAGGCATCGGCAGATCATTATTCTTCAGGCATCGGCAGATCATTATTCTTTTTGTCAAACGGGCAATAAGAGATTAGCCTCATGAGACCGTCCTGATCTGGCGAGCTCCAGTTTTCCACTCGCAGATCAGTCTGGCATCTTGAGATAGAGAAAATTTGGAGCCTTTCGCCAAACGACCGGGCCAATCAGCGTTGGTTTTGAGGCGGGTTTAGGTGGTGATAGACAGATGGTTTATCCAATCAGCTAACCAGTATTTTCAGACAGCGGTAGCGCTAATTCTGTTAGCCGCTCACTAATGCTTTTTTCTCTTGGATCCTTCTTTTGGAATATGGACCGGGAACCTGAAATGGGGCCTTTTATTCCTAAATTCGTTACACAAACGGCAAATATCCTTTACCGACATGTTGCTTGCTTGCTGAGCTACGACTGCTAGCTTTGTCGCAGCAGCAGGGGCTTGTGGTTGTATTTTCATACGCTTCGTTGATCTGATTGGTTGATTTGGCCCGTTTATCACCAACATAGGTGGTGATAGACAGATGGTTTATCCAATCAGCTAACCAGTATTTCCGCCCCTTCCCAAAAGTTCTCTAACGGAAAGTTCCCAGATGGATATGCCGAGCAAATGCGAAGCAATCCATCTGGCGGAGTCAGGTTAATAAGAGATGACTTCTGGAGGCGAACCAAAACATCGGCAGTCTGCAAAGAAGAAGGGATCCGCTAAGCTGATGACCTTTTACAAAAGGACTGGCTGTCTAGACGGGAGCGTGCCTATGTTCCCACAGCCCTATGTTCCCACAGCCCAGTGGTCCCACAGCCCAACGGTCCCACAGCCCTATGTTCCCACAACCCAATGGACCCACAGCCCTATGTTCCCACAGTCCCACAGCCCTATGTTCCCACAGCCCTATGTTCCCACAGTCCCACAGCCCTATGTTCCCACAGCCCAATGGTCCCACAGCCCTATATTCCCACAGCCCTATATTCCCACAGCCCTATATTCCCACAGCCCTATGTTCCCACAGCCCTATATTCCCACAGCCCTATATTCCCACAGCCCTATGTTCCCACAGCCCTATGTTCCCACAGCCCTATGTTCCCACAGCCCTATATTCCCACAGCCCTATATTCCCACAGCCCTATGTTCCCACAGCCCTATGTTCCCACAGCCCTATGTTCCCACAGCCCTATATTCCCACAGCCCTATATTCCCACAGCCCTATATTCCCACAGCCCTATGTTCCCACAGCTCTATATTCCCACAGCACAGTGGTCCCACATTTCTAAGATTATTTTCCAATATTAGGCCCTATGTTCCCACATTTCCTTTTTCATAAATTTGTATCAGATTTTATCCCCCTAACCCTAAAAAATGTTGTGGGAGGATAGGGCTTAAATTGAAGGGAAATGTAGGAACATGAGACCTAATTTTGACAATGTGCTACAAATGAGGGAGCATAGGGCTGTGGGAACATTGGGCCTAATTTTAAGAAAAATCCTAGAAATGTGGTATATGTATATATACATAAAGTAGTTGCTTTGGATTAAATGGAGGCTGGCTGCTGAAAATCTGATGTTTTGGCGCTCGTGATTTTTCTTTGGCTCTGGCTAAAACCTCTTTGGGGGGGGGCAATACTTTCTCTATGCAGGAAAAACCCTGCATAAGTCAGCTAGCTGATGACACAACGCTTTTTCTAAACAAAGACCAAATTCCTTTAGCCTCACATACTATAGACTCATTCTCTCAAGCTTTCGGTCTGCGTCTGAAACTTGACAAATGAGAACTTATGATCATCCACAATTGTCCCTGCATGGCCTTCATTATACCCGTTAAAAAAGATATCAGATACCTAGGAGTCTGGATAACCAAATGATCAGACACTAGTGTGAAAAACAATATTCAAAACATTATCAATAAATGTAAGAAAATATTGAATAATTGGTTACAAGATTTATTGAAGATAAAAGATTTTATTTGGAAAAATAAACATCATTACATCAAAAAAGGAGATTTGCTCAAATGTTATGAGGAAGGTGGGATAAAGGCATTCGATTTTGAAATTATGACACCAAACATTCCAATGGCACTTATTCAGCTAATCCAAAATAATCTAGATAATACACCAACACCTAAACTACAAATTATAAATATTGGTTATGTGGATCTTTTACATAAAAGATGCAATAATGCATTTCTAAGGCAATTCTTTGTATGTATCCTGGTTCAACAAGGACGAAACTTCTTCTCAATAACTGGAAAAACTAAAATATTGATATATGAGATATATTAGAACTAAATTCCTGAAATTTCCAATTCCTCCTAAATATAAAGAGATGTATTTTAAAATTGTGAATATTTATCCTTTAAATGAATTTATCACTACAAGGTCCAAATTTGATGTTGATAACTGTCACCTCTGTCTTACAGATGTAGAAACTACAGAGCACCTGTTAGACTTGTGATATGATCCAAAGCTTATGGAAATCATTACATGACTGGCTAAGCTACAAATCCATATATAGATTTCAAAACTATCCAGTTAGGAATAATTTAAAAGGACAAAAGAATTGAATTCTTGGTTAATAATTTTATAATAATAACTAAATATTATATACACAAATGTTGGTTTGCAAAGACTCCCCCAGTGTGAAATGCACTACCAAACAAACTTTCTATGCTCAACAAATGTATAAAATCACCCAAGCCAGGAAGCTCTGTACACTTATGTCTGAATTTAACCTTTTCTAGCCCCTTGCTCCCTTTTTATTTTATTTTTATTTGTGTATGTATATACTGTATGTGCATTTTTGCTATTCTTTAATGTACTGTATCTTGGTACTTAAACCTTATTTGTTATTTACTATGGCCATCATTCACTGACAATAATGGATACTTATGAATATTGTTAAATGAAAATATTCAGTTTAGGAGGTGTGAAACTGATAGAATTATAGCCTACTTGAATTATCAGACATTGAGTTTGTCATTGTAATCTTTCTTTTGTGTTTTAAATAAAGATGTTTAAAAAAAAAAAAAACTCCGCCTCTGACCAGACTGTTAATAATATACAGTCTATGCCTCTGACCAACAAAACTCTCAGGATTGAGAAATAAGAGTAAAAGGAAAAACTCCGCCTAATCGCGTACTCCCTGCCTAAACCCAACCAATCCAACCAACGGGGCAACGTTACTCGCGAATCAGAGGCAGAGTAAAAAGCCTTTGCCATTCCAGGAAACGGAAAAAGCTGGGAGAGAGACGTGACAAGACTTCCAAGTTTTGGATATACAGGGGAGACAGTAGCACAGGAAATGTCTATACATGACAAGACCTTTTGTCCAGGTGTACTGTCGCCATCAGTTCCTTTATGGCAAATGGAGGTCCCAAAGCCTGATTTAGAGATGCTTTGGCTTAAGTCAGAAAATCTTGAATCGGATTTGGTTCATGAATTCCAATGTCATATAATGGAAAGATATCAGAAACACATATTAATTTTTACTGATGGTTCAAATGATCAAGAAACAGGTGCTACAGGAGCAGCTTCTGTTGTTCAGCGGTGGAATGCCCAAGCTTGTAAAAGAACCTCAAATTTCCTAAGTGTGTTCACAGTGGAGTTGTATGCAATCCTGATGGCAGTGCAATGGACTGAACAGATTCAGAACCAAAAAGTGTTGATATGATATATAATTCGCATGGGTCCCAGCTTATGTAGGTATTGCAACAAATGAACAGGCTGATAAGTTGATCAAGGAAGCTGCTCAAAAGGAGGCTATAGATGTCACCATTAATCTATCTAAGGCGGAGGGTAAAAGTATTGTGTGGCAGGGAACTATTTTAAAATGGCAACAGCTCTGGGAGCAAGAACACAAAGAGGGGCACTTATTCTCAATCTCTAGTAAGGTCACTGACTCAGTTTATGTTTGTTAAAGAAGGAGGGGTAGACGAGGGAAGAGGTTATTATTTCTAGAATGAAGATTGGTCACACGTTTCTGAACAGCACTGTATTTATTTTAGGAAAGCACCAGAGTGGTTTGTGTTCATGTCAGGAGCCGGAGACAGTGCAACATGTTTTGATTTCTTGTAGAAATTATGACCGCCAACGATATGATCTACTTAGAGAATTGCAAGAAATTGGCTTGGAAGAAGTGTCTCTGAAAAGTATTTTAGAAGTAGGATCAAGCGGGAGGGGAAAACGTTGTTTTTCAAATTTTTAGTAGACACTGGACTGTATCATCGGATATAGTGCACTAAGGTGATAGTTCCGTAGATGGCAGCAATGCAACTTTTTGGATGCCGGCTGCCGTAAAATCCCAAAGAAGAAGAAGGAAACGGAAATGTGCTACATTTCCGGAGCTAACTTATTACACCAACTTGTTTGCTAACAGCAGTGTGAGCTAACGTCGTTTGTTTATTTGCGCTACTTCGAGGAAACATGTTTGGTGTTAAACTTTGGGTGACCCTCTTCTTTCCTCTGACTTTAAATGGATTAATACTCGGACAGGAACACGGTAAGAAACAGATATCAGACGCTAATCAGTTCGTAGTTCTTGCTGGCCCTTCTTTCACATCACCTCAGTGTTAAAATTAAAATTCAGCTTGTCGTCGATATAAATCAGGTATTTAGGTAGTTCTCTACAAAGTCTAGGACCTGTCCCTTGATCATACTACTCTCATGGGTTAATGGTCCTTAGTCTTTGTTACATTGAGATGAAGGAATTCACTGTCCCTGACATATTGTCCCACATTCCCCATACAATCAGGGTTAAAATTAGTACGCCGTTTACCAGCCAAATGCTGGTGAAATATGCAAGTGGCGGTAGATTGGCTTCACTCACCAGCCAAAACCCAATGGTAATCTATTGAATGGCTGGTAATATTTGAACATTCATTAGCCATTTGGCTGGTAGACGAAAAAGTTAATTTTGAAGCCTGCATACAATGTCCTTAATTATGAACCTGCTAAACCAGCTGTTTAACATGTGTTTGGGTTATGGTTATGATTATGGTTTAGGGTTAGGCAACCTGTCTCAAATAAGACCCTCATCATTTTGATGATCAGTTTTTGGAAAATAATTTTTGGACACTAAACTGCACGTATACCAGTTTAAGCCCTGTGTTGGTCAGTGCAGAGTGTAGTGACTAGAGATGGGGCTGGGGCTAGAGGGTCTGTCAGTGTCAGCGGGGGCCCGGGGGCCCTTGTTAACACGGCTGACTGCAGAGAGGAAGAACCAGTTTTTATGGTGGGAGGTTTTGGTCCTGATGGGCCTCAGCCTCCTGCCAGAGGGGAGGGGTTCACACTGTTAGTGTCCGCGGTGAGAGGTATCGGCTATCATCTTTTTCCTACTTCATATTTATATATGTATATGTTTTATAATCTTTATGCCGCTTATCATAATTCAGGAGCTGTCAAATAGCTGTCATATAGATGTTGTTAAAGAGCTGTCATATAGATGTTAAAGAGCGTCATACAGATGTTGTTAAAGAGCTGTCATATAGACGTTGTTAAAGAGCTGTCATATAGATGTTAAAGAGCTGTCATATAGATGTTGTTAAAGAGCTGTCATATAGACATTGTCAAAGAGCTGTCATATAGATGTTGTTAAAGAGCTGTCATATAGATGTTAAAGAGCTGTCATATAGATGTTAAAGAGCTGTCATATAGATGTTAAAGAGCTGTCATATAGATGTTAAAGAGCTGTCATATAGATGTTAAAGAGCTGTCATATAGATGTTGTTAAAGAGCTGTCATATAGATGTTAAAGAGCTGTCATATAGATGTTGTTAAAGAGCTGTCATATAGATGTTAAAGAGCTGTCATATAGATGTTAAAGAGCTGTCATATAGATGTTAAAGAGCTGTCATATAGATGTTAAAGAGCTGTCATATAGATGTTGTTAAAGAGCTGTCATATAGATGTTGTTAAAGAGCTGTCATATAGATGTTGTTAAAGAGCTGTCATATAGATGTTAAAGAGCTGTCATATAGATGTTGTTAAAGAGCTGTCATATAGATGTTAAAGAGCTGTCATACAGATGTTGTTAAAGATCTGTCGAGTCTTTGGTTTTATGAACGTTCCAGGTGGAGAGCTGTGCTGTTAAAGGAGTGTAAAATGTATTTCAGGCATCTTGTCATCATATCAAGTACATGATGTGTTGATGTTGTGGTGAAGTTCATATTAAACCTCATGTTTCTGTGTTAGCCCCTAGTTTATACAGTCAATGGTTCCAACAGGTTGGTGTTTAGTTTAGTTTAGACTGCAGCTGCTTTCAGCAATAATCTCAGTACTAATAATTATGGATCAATATTTATTATTTTAAGTCATTAGTAGGTATGTTATTTACATGAAGTCCAGGCCATAAGTGACTTGTCAAAAGTCTACTTACAGTCAGGAGTCATGTGATTACTGCAGGTTTTCCTCATGTTACTACTGATGCTCAGTACTCTGTCTTCCAGTTATTCTCCGTTGATTTAAACCGTCTGTGTGAAGTGTTATAGAGAAAAAAACTTTACTACTTTTTATAGGTCCAAAAACACTTGATGTTTCAACATCCCAGTTCTCAGATTTAGTGGCTGAGTTTGAGTTGCTCATAATAATAATTTGTTATTTATAATGGCAAGGTGAAATGAAATAACCGCTATGCTGGTTCAGCAACAATATCTCTGATCTTTGTCAGAGAAAGAGATCAGAGTGTTTGATGGAGACTCTCTGCAGTATGATGCTTTTAGGAGAGTTATTGAAGAAAAGAAGACTGTCAGAATGTTATGTGTATTCAGATTTTCTCTCACTTTCTTTGCCTTAACCTGACTTTCTCTATTTAAACATAATGATTAAAGTATGTTTTGTCTTTCAGGTCCAGGTGGTGTTAGAGTGGTTGTGAAAGAAGACAGAGATGGCATGTTACCCTGTTCTCTCAGCACCAAGGAGAGCATTGTATCAGGGGTCTTTGTCTGGAGGAAAGTTGCTCAGAAAGATGAAGGTCTGAAGGAGGTGTTCCTGTATGACGTAGGCAAACATTACAACAACGGTCGTCCAGGTCAGAGTGAGCAGTTCAAAGGTCGAGTCTCTCATTTTCAAGATGAACTGGATCACGGCAACGCCTCCATAATCATCAGAAATACAAAGATATCTGACAGTGGAAACTACACCTGTGATTTTCCTCGTCTTCGCCCACGTCAAACATTCTCCATTGAACTTGTTGTTGGTGAGTACTTTTATTAAACATTAAATTCTTGATTTATTGTTTGTAGATCTCCAGATGTCATCTGAGGTTAGAACATGGACTGTTCTTCTTTGTCCACTCAGTCTTCTGTTTAAACCTCTGACAAAGAAACTACAGATCCAGGATGTTGTTAAAACATATGAACAACACGACTATTGGATGTTGTTCCTGAACGATCCATTTTAACAAAAATAAATCACAACTTTACACATTATGGTACAAAAGTTTTTGACACACACACACACACACACACACACACACACACACACACACACACACACACACTCCAGCCTTTCAAAATGCAACAACACACACCGTGAGCCCCATCTCTCTGTAACGCACATAGTTTATTTTATAATTTTTTGGGGCATTATAGGCCTTTATTTGACAGGACAGCTGAGGAAATGAAAGGGGGAGAGGGGGAATGACATGCAGCAAAGGGCCGCAGGTCGGAGTCGAACCCGGGCCCCGCCGGTCCGAGGAGTGAACCTCTATATATGGGCCTGTTCTACCAGCTGAGCTATCCGGCTCCGAACGTAGTTTTTGCTGCATGTCTGTATGACGTGGAAACGTTGGACAGCCAATCACAAACTAGGGCTGGGTGATATGGAGAAAATCCAATATCACAATATTTTTGACCAAATACCTCGATACCGCAACGATATTGTAGGGTTGACTATTTGTGCTTTCACAAAATATTTACACAATGAGATTTTAGATAAATAATCATCAGTAATGTGGATATAATGACTATGTGGGTAAAGGGAAATAATAGAACAGTTACAACAGTCTGGTAAGTTCAGAAAATTATAGCACTTTACTGTAATACAGCCTTTAAAACCAGGAAAAGACACTTATGCCATATTACGATATCATGATATCCAAAATCTATGACAATATCTAGTGTCATATCACGATATTGATATAATATCGAGATATTGCCCAGCTCTATCACAAACATGATTAGATCTTGTTAGAAGCATGCTGCATGCCTATTGGCTCACTGCCACTGATGAGACTTACTCCTAGATATTTAATCTTTTGATACTTAAGAAATTCAGTTGATAAACCTAAAAAGTATCAAAGTTGGGTACCCAGCCCGAAGATTGATGGACAGGCAGCATGTGAACGGTTCCCCTCCTGCTCCCTCCTTAAATCATCAACAACCTCAAAACATAAATCTCATGTTGAGTTTTTGTGAATGTCTTCATCCAAATATATAGTTTTGTCATGGGTTTAATGGAGGAGCTACCTCAGTAAACTATCCAGAGCACATTTTCACTGTTTAAATACGATCTGTCAACAAGGAGCACTCTGTGATGTTGAGACAATTACAATTTCAGAATGATTCAGTGGACCAGGAGGTTTCTCATAGTTTCAACATGTGATACTTATGGTATAAAAATTGACCTGCCATCTTTTTCTTCTCTTCTCCTTTGCTTCTACCTGATCTTGTCTTTCCACGTAAGCAACTAATCAATGACCCTGATGGTCCTGCTGCCTGCAGGATCTTCTAAATCCTGGTGTAGGACCTGAGTCTCTGCCTCTGCTTACTGCTGCTCTAATGGTAACTCAGCTGCTGCTTGCTTTAACCACTCGGCTTCCTGGACCAAGGGAGTTTTGAGTGTTTTACGTCCATGTTTACTAGTTTGCTTCTTCTTCCCTGTCATTGTTGGTGCATGGCTGCATGTTTTGGCATCTTTCAGTCTTGATGCTAAGCTAGGGTGACCAGACGTCCCGGTTTGACCGGGACAGTCCTGATTTTGAGCTGCCTGTCCCAAGTCCCTACAAAAGCCTGTCGGGACGCTTAAAATGTCCCGGTTTACACCAACCACTATGAAATTGTCCCGGTTGTCAGCGTACATACGCGATGCGTCGCGTGCGTATGCGGCGCAGGCGCGTATGCGGCGCGTGGGCGTATGCGTTGCGTAAGGGCAGGCGTACGTCCCCATCCGGTCCGTTCCGTCCGTCCGTCCGTCCGTCCGTCCGTCCAGAGGGGAATTGGGCCGGAGCACAGCCTCCGACTCCTCAGGCCCCACACCCTGCCGGCGCTCAGCCCCGTCTCCTTTAGCACCAAATATTGTTATTCCACTTGAATTATTTTTCATCTCCTGGCAAATACATGGCATATGAGACTAATTAACAAGACTACACAGAGAAACCCAGGCTACATGGAATTATTGTCATAATAGGCTCATTCAAGATTTGAGCTGGCGCCTCCCCCTGTAAAGTGGACGAGATCAGGCGTCAGCAGCCCGGGTGACAAAAATCCGCTGTCAAGTTGGACAGTTTGCAGCCGTTTCCGGCAGCGCTTCAGGCTGAACAGGAAGTCACAGAATCACTCAAATCCTGTTAGGTCCAATCCGATTTAAATAAAATGTTATCAGACCCATAAATCACCTTTGTAGGCTACACAGTCTCCAGCTGTTTTATAAAGACAGAGTAGCTGTCAAAATGTTCTACCTGCGATCTGGTGCTGATGTTAATACACAACAGACTGTAGATGATCTGTAATCTGAACAGATTTAGTCTCTCTCACTTCTAAACGTCACTATCAGCCACACTACATGTGTTCTGTACAGAATAATCCTTTAAATCTGACACATAGCAAAACTAAAAGCTTATACAAAACGTCATCATGTTGAGTTGATTCTGAACCAATCAGCTGTTAGATCAGCTGAGAGCCCGGCGTTTAGTTAGTGGGTCCACCACTAGAGTTGTGGAAACCAACTAAGTTTGTTAGGAAGTGGGTGATGACAAGGAGGTCAGCAGACCATGCTGCCTGTAGACAAAGGCAGCATAAACCAGAGGAGCCTGCCTTTACATTTGGAAGCTGATGAATGCATGAATTGTAGTATGTGAATAAGTAAATGTGATGTATTTAAAGTGTAACTGTTATGTCCGCACAAGTGCCTCAAGTGTTGTTTGGGTTGTTTTAATGCATTGAGTTGAGTAATGACCTCCCGTGTCGGTGTGATTAAATCAAACATAACATAAACTGCCAAAGAAATTGGCCCTGATTCTCTTAAATCAACATAATTTTCTTGTTTTAAAAAGATGTTTACATATTTGCCAACCAGTATTTTCAAACATATTCAATTTCATACATTTTCCGAGGGTGAAATCCATTGCCTGCCTGTTAACATTAAAGGTAAAAAATAATAATAAAGTAAGTGAATTGTAAAGTATTTCTCTTGAATAACTACTCAACTACCTTACACATACTGGAAAAGAGCCCCTTTGGTGTAAAACCCATTAAGTCATTTTATCGGCACGATTTTGAATGATGACCATTCACCGTAAATAAGGGCTCCCCCCTCCCTACAAAAGCCAATTTAACCAACCGTGTGTGTCAGTCAATGGTAGCGGCCCACGTCTGTAATCTGTCTGACCTGGGCTGGCACATGTTCTTGTTAAAGCGGGGGATGCACGTGCACTACGGTCACGCGCAAGTGTCCCGGTTTTAGTTCTGGGAAATCTATTCACCCTATGCTAAGCTAAGCTAACCATCTGCTGGCTGTAGCTTCATATTTACCGTAAGACGGAGTGGTATCGATCTTCTTATACAACAAAGCAAATAATAATACAACCCAAATTCCAGAAAAAGTTGGGACGTTTTTTAAATTTTAATAAAATGAAAACTAAAAGACTTTCAAATCACAGAGCCAATATTTTATTCACAATAGAACATAGATAACATAGCAAATGTTTAAACTGAGAAATTTTACAATTTTATGCACAATATGAGCTCTTTTAAAATGTAATGCCTGCTACAGGTCTCAAAAAAGTTGGCACCGGGGGCAACAAATGGCTTTTAGGCATTACATTTTATATACCATTCTTTATAATGACCAAGAGTTATTACCATTCTTTATAATGACCAAGTGTTATTACCATTCTTTAGAATGACCAAGAGTTATTACCATTCTTTATAATGACCAAGAGTTATTACCATTATTTAGAATGACCAAGAGTTATTACTATTATTTAGAATGACCGACCAAGATCCCAGAGCCCAATGTGTCCCAGTGTCTGGTTTTATCTGAGCAACAATCAAAATAACCAATAACCCAAAAATAGTTAAAGGTCACATTCAGATTTCCTGTTTCTTTGTTCTTCTCTTTAAACACAATGTATCTACAGTCAGGGATTAACATAACAATGTTATATTATCACATTTCTCATTTCTATAATTTTATTGTATTCATCTTTAATAAACTTTTGTTCAAACTGTTCACAGCCGCGACACCGAAGCCATCTGTAACAATCCTTGATGCCACAGCTGGCTGGGTCCTGCTGCAGTGTGAGGTTCATGGTGCTTCTCTAACATCTGGAGTGGAGTGGAAGGACAGTGCTGGAAACACACTTCCTGCTGAGGAGACACGGACCCCAGAGAGAGACCACTACTACATCACCCTCAACACTACTGTTACCAGGACCAGCCGTTACCGCTGTGTAGTAACACAGGAGGAAATCAGCCATCAGACTCACGCTGAGATCTTTGTGCCTATCAGTGGTGAGATTTCTTCTTGGTGGTTTAATCAGGAAATAATTTAATTTGTTCATGTATTATATGTAAGATCTTTAGACACCTTTAAGTGTGTAGTCTGTGTGCTGTACCTGAGATGCAGTTTGAGTTACAGCAGCTGTTTGTGATGTGTTTCAGGGAAAGTGTGTGAGGACTCATGCAGTAAAGAGGCCGGATGGTTGTTTGGTGGATTTTTTTTGGGAGTTCTGAGTGTTGCTATAGTTCTAGCTCTGCTTGTAGTCACAAATACCATCACAATACGCTGCTATAAAGGTAAGTTTAGTCTAATTCTAAGGAATTTGAATCCTAGCCTTTGTATGTGGTTATTATAACACGGCTGTGAACCAATCAGATTTGATTTGAGCTACCTGTTTGTATAACAGGCTTTTGATGAAATGTAAATTTGTTTTGGCCACCAAAATAATATCTGTGTAATATAAAAGTTGACTTTATGGAATGTATACTTTTCTTTGCTGCAGGTTCTCGTCAGCAGGGAAACGGTCCATGCGAAAAGTGTTCAGAGATGCTACGTCCACAAAATGGTCGATGACTTTAAGTCTGTGTGTTTACTTGTACATCTGTCTTTGTGAGAATCAGTTTGAATTTTTGAATTTGTGTGTTTGAGGGTTCAGACCAGAGGCCCTTCCTAGTACAGGCCTCAGGTACGGTGTTCATTTTAGGACATCCTCAGATCTCAGACTCAGGTGTTAAACTCAAACACAACAGTCTTGACAATATACCAAGAAACTTTGGAGCAGATTGTCACATTTTATTGCTGTTCATATTTACCCTCAATTCACATTACTTTGGGAAACTGTATTGTTTGGATTCACTCAATATGATAGAAAGTTTAATTCAGAGTATTATGTGATACATTTTATAATTATTTTAACCAAATTTTATTTACATGAGTCAAAGTTTTTGAAAAAGAATCCAACCTTTTTGGAGCTGGCTTCCAATATTAAACAATACATATTTTCCATATCTGAATGTACAAACAAAAAAACATAGATCATATTACTACCTCTGTAAGCTGTACAAAATATTTATATGAAGTTTTTTGCTTTGTTTTGATTTCTGTCCTTTAGTAACCCCTAGGGATGCACCGATCCGACTTTTTCAGTCCCGATACCAGGGCTTTGTGTATCTGTCGATACCCGATACCGATCCGATACCGTTGTTGAAATAATAATTACCTGTATGCTCCGCTGCATGCTTGAAGTGATGTGTCTTTAATGTTAGCACGGCCGAGTAATGTTAGAGCGACGGGCAACAACCGTGTCTAAATTATGTCAGATTTTTTAGAAACAAAAACTTGGGAACAACAGACGGCTCCTCTCTTGAGCACACGTTGTTCTGGTGTATCTCCGCTCTTTCTTCATCCTCTAGCTAACTTTCTTCTCGGTTCTTGAATGTGCAGTAGCAACCGGAGCCTCTCCCAGATTAACAGACTGTTATGCTACCTGGCTAGCTAGGCTAGGCTAGCAGCTATAATGTTACCCAGTTGGGCGGTGTAGCTACATTTGTAAATGTAAAATTATTAGTGTTAGAAATTGTTTGTCACAAATTGTTATATGCTTTGGTGTTTTATCATTTTAAAGCGCCCATATTATGCTCATTTTCAGGTTCATAACTGTATTTTAAGGTTGTACCAGAATAGGTTTACATGGTTTAATTTTCAAAAAACACCATATTGTTGTTGTACTGCACAGCTCTCTCTCACTGCTGCAGATCCTCTTTTCACCTGGTTTCTGTTTTAGCTACAGAGTGAGACCTCTTTTCATCTTCTTCTTCTGTACTATCTTTGATTGCACTCACACATGCTCAGTAGCTCAGATGTAGAGCATGTCAGCTAGCTAACTCTATAGAGACAGTAAAAGAAAGCCTGTTTCTCCAACTTTGGTCAGTTACAAGGCAGGATTAGCTGGGAGACTTCTAAATGAGGGCACACATTGTAATAGTTTTTGAATTTGGTGAACTTGTGTTGTTTTACGTTAGCATGCTCGCTTAACGGTAGCATGCTTACGAGCTAACGGTTGTGGTTAGCCAGCTCATTTCGGACTGTGACGTCACAGTCCGAGCCGATTTTGAACAGCTCACTAGGAGACTAAAGGCAGGACACATTCAGAAACCGTATCTCACTCAGAACAGCATGGATGGATTTTTTTCAAAGTTTGTATGTGTGTGGAAGCACCAGAGACACAAAAGAACACCCCAAATCCCAGAAAAAGTGATTTTTTCATAATATGGGCACTTTAAAGAGAGTTAGTTGTGGGTTATTAATTGTTGTGTTATAAAGTTACTACCATGAGTGAGAAGGGTACGCAGTTAACGGGTCCAGTGAGGCTACGGAGAAGAAAAAAAAAAAAACTGGATATATTTTGTCAATATCGGGGCCGATCCTAATATCGGATCGGTGTACTCCTAGTAACCCCCTTTTTCCCGTTTTCTGAGGCTGACAGAGGGTTTTCTGAGGCTGCTTTTTCTGGGATTGAAAGAGGTTTTTCTGACGCTGAGGCCGTTTTGTTTGAGTCTGACACCTGAGTCTGAGATCTGACGATGTCCTAAAATGAACACTGTACTCAGGTTTTAAGATTGAGCTCAGAATCAGGTTTGGGTTAAACATTTAGATCTGAAGTTTGATGTTAAGGAATGCATTATTTCAACCAGTGTCCTCACAAGTATAGAAGTATGGTGTGTTTGTGTGTCTGTAAATAATGTTCAGTGTAAATATGCAATCTGTTGCCTTATAGGAGATCTTTGTGAGACTTATTATGGTCTGTTGTTGGTTGGGCCTACAGAGTGAGTTTGACAAAATAAATATTACAATATAATTTACATCTATAAGAAAAATCAACAACATAACAATCTACACTCTGACAGATCAACAAAGATTTAATAAGGTTTCACAAAGATCATATTTATTGCAGGGATTTTTATTTAATGTCGCTGTAGGTCAACATGATTGTTAAGCTCTCTGCATGTTCCTTTTTATGTTTTTTTTTTTTTTGTATTTGACCTTGTTTTATTTTCCTGTTTCACCATCTCATATTATATTTTCTCACTGTTGTAAAGTCTCTCCACTGGACTGTAGTTACAGACTTTATAGCAGCTGAATGAGCGAGGTGAAGCTCCAAAGAAACTCAACTAAACAGAGTGAAAAGTTACCAAAGTGATAATGAGATGAACAAAACCTACAAAAATCATCACCTATGTTAAAGTGGTAATAAGAAGAAAAAAAATTAAGAAAAAAGAAACTCACCTGATACAATTAAAGTTACTTGATTTTTTTATATTGATCCTCTCAATTTTTGTTTTGTGAAGCAGTTTGTAACATCAGTTACATGAAAAGTTGTATATAAATATCATTATTAGAAATAAATGTAAATAAATCTAGTTAATTTACATTCATGAGATGTGAATTGATCTGAGGAACCGTCTAATCAAAATGTCCGATGATAGAAGTTAGTTGGAGATAATGATGGTCTGACGATTTTACTGTAAAAAGATATTTAAGCTGATTTTCTATTTTTGTACTTTCTGATGTTTGAAATGTCTACGCTGCACTCTGCTCTTTGTTGTATGAATTTACAATGTGTTGTCGGTCCATGCGGGCTGGCCATAGTTATATACATGACGTCATGATCAAAATGTCATTCATTCAATTATTCTAAAACTCAAAGGAAGCTTGTGAAATGAGGCAATTATGGTTGATACTATTTTCTCTTCCTCTAAAAGTGGTTTAAAGTTCAGAAGTCTGAATAAGTTCAACTAGAGAGTGACTTTATTCTTAATTCTGAATAAAGAAGAACTCTCTTCCAGATATGAATGACTTGATAATCATTATGAAGATAAAGTTGTGATAATAATACCAACAGATCATAACGAAATAAAAAAAAAATTGTAAAGACACTTTGTAACATATGTTGCCTTAATTATTTTATTACTTGTGTGTAAATATTTTTTTTATTTGGAATTTATGTTTTTTTTATTGGAGAAGTTTTTTGAGAAAAGCATGTATCATGTCTTTGTTAGGCATTCAAATATGTTATGGTGTCTTTATAGCACATGTGGGCATAATGTCTTTCTTAAAACAATTCTTACTTATTCTTATAAAATAAAATATATTTAAAAAAATGAGTGGGCTTGTGAAATATATTGTCCAGTTTTTTTTTTTATTACCCTTTACAGAAACAGGGAGGACCTGTCTGATCAGCAGATCTCATATCTTTCTCTCAGTAGCCATGTTTCCATCTAATTGTTAAGGGAACTTCTAAACTTCTGGTTTAGAATGAATAAACTCAACTCTTTCATCACACGTTGACGTCAAGGTTATAGATTGCAAACCGTCTCGTTAAATCAAAGAGTTTAGAAGCTGAGTTCTTTGGCTAAATGGAGAGAGGGAGTGTTGGACCAGTCGGCCATCTGGCCAGAATCAGGGTTGGGGCCGAGACGTTTGGTGTCAGAGAGACAACCGTTCACCGCTGTGTCTACGCGGTGTGCAGGGCCGTACCATTCCAGCTGTTGAACCAATTCAAAAAACACATGTCATATTTACATTCAGTGTTTATTCTGAAGCCAAACATTTTGCCTCCAGACAACATAAAATTATTTTATTTCCTAAATTTTTACATTGTTGTTTTAATGTTAAGATGCCGTCCATATTATCTGGCCAAAGAATTCATCAGGGTTTGCGGTTTACCTTCCTCCTGAAGCAAATTCAAAAAATGCACTACAAGAATTTACTACTTTTTTTCTTTTTTTCTTGTGTATCATAAAGGAACATTGGGTTTTTTATGTGTCATGACTGGATGTTTTTTTTCTAGAAGAAAATGTTTGTAGTGAATTTAACAATGTTTTAAATCTTGATTTGAAGTATAATATAGTTTACTATACACTATACACAAGTAATTCAAAGTAACTTTATGAGTAATAGAGTAAAACCACAGCTAAACAACAGCTCCTACAATAGGCTGGGTTAGTTTTTCAGTAATATTTCATTTTTCATTTGTTGCTCCTGAAGTTTTGGACATTTTAATTATTATTTGTTAATTGACTCCCTTATTGATCTGCAAGTTCTTAAACTGGTTATGGGGCCGCACTTTGAGTAACTATGAACTGTATTATGACTTTTTGAATAACATTTGTTATCCCACCATTCTGACCCCCGTATCCTTTTTCCCCAAGGAGCACAGAGTGATTTACATGAGCTAACTGCTATTACTGTTGTAGCTCATTTGTACAATGATACAAGAGTGTTATTAATACAATACATTATGAAGTGTAACGTAATGTCAAAAATTGTCAGTGATGTTGAACAGCCTCTAGGCCTAGAGTAGTGTGACGAACCGCCCCTACAGCATGCATGTGAACAGTAGATTAATTGCATATCTAACCATCATACCAACCAGATAATCAACCAGCTTATTCAGGGAGGCAGCTCAATGCTGATAAAGCACTCAGAACTTTGGTTTTAAGGAGTGCTAACGTACAGCTCACATCAAAACACGGGGGAAAGTATTTAAAGCTACTATGAGACATTTTCACAGGTTATGAAACTGTCTTAATTTAATAGCGATAGACAGAAGCACATCCCGACAGACAGACAGACAGACAGACAGACAGACAGACAGCTGTCAGAGCTGCGGTGTCCTTCAGCAGCAGTTTCTCGCTGCGCCGCCATTCCCCCGGTGCATCATGGTCACCGGAAGAGTCCGGTACAGTCTGACTCTGCAAACGGAGATATTATCGCTATACAGCAGAGTGTTCAGATCCAGTCAAATCAGGGCCAGCCCCATGTGTATATACATACAGCAGTTGCTTTAATTAATTAAAAGGAGGCTGGCTGCTGAAAATCTGATGTTTTGGCGCTCGTGATTTTTCTTTGGCGCTGGCTAAAACCTCTTTTGGGGGTGCCAAAACTTTCTCTATGCAGGAAAAACTCTGCATAAGTCAGCTAGCTGATGACACAACGCCTTTTCTAAACAACAAAGACCAAATTATTTTAGCCTTACATACTATAGACTCTCAAGCTTTGGGCCTGCGTCTGAACCTTGACAAATGTGAACTTAAAAATAACCATTACATCAAAAAAGGAGATTTGCTCAAATGTAATGAGGAAGGTGGGTTAAAGACATTAGATTTTGAAATTATGAATGGTGTATTAAAAATGAAATGGCTTCAATCTTTTTTAAAGGCACACTGTGTAGGAATTTCTCCCATCTAGCGGTGAAATTGTATTTTGCATTCAAACGAATAATGCTCTCTAGCGCCTCGCTTTTTCAAATGCGTGTTCTAACTAGCCGTTATAGTAGCCGTTATAGTAGCCGTTATAGTAACCGTTATAGTAGCCGTTATAGTAGCCGTTATAGTAACCGTTATAGTAGCCGTTATAGTAGCCGTTATAGTAACCGTTATAGTAGCCGTTATAGTAGCCGTTATAGTAGCCGTTATAGTAGCCGTTATAGTAGCTGTTATAGTAACCGTTATAGTACCCGTTATAGTAGCCGTTATAGTAGCCGTTATAGTAGCCGTTATAGTAGCCGTTATAGTAACCGTTATAGTAGCCGTTATAGTAGCCGTTATAGTAGCCGTTATAGTAACCGTTATAGTAGCCGTTATAGTAGCCGTTATAGTAGCCGTTATAGTAACCGTTATAGTAACCGTTATAGTAGCCGTTATAGTTAACCGTTATAGTAGCCGTTATAGTAACCGTTATAGTAGCCGTTATAGTAGCCGTTATAGTAGCTGTTATAGTAGCCGTTATAGTAACCGTTATAGTGCCGTTATAGTAGCCGTTATAGTAGCCGTTATAGTAGCCGTTATAGTACCGTTATAGTACCGTTAGTAGCCGTTATAGTAGCCGTTATAGTAACCGTTATAGTAGCCGTTATAGTAACCGTTTAGTAGCCGTTATAGTAACCGTTATAGTAGCCGTTATAGTAGCCCGTTATAGTAGCCGTTATAGTAGCCGTTATAGTGCCGTTATAGTAGCCGTTATAGTAGCCGTTATAGTAACCGTTATAGTAGCCGTTATAGTAGCCGTATAGTAGCCGTTATAGTAGCCGTTATAGTAACCGTTATAGTAGCCGTTATAGTAGCCGTTATAGTAGCCGTTATAGTAGCCGTTATAGTAGCCGTTATAGTAGCCGTTATAGTAGCCGTTATAGTAGCCGTTATAGTAGCCGTTATAGTAGCCGTTATAGTAACCGTTATAGTAGCCGTTATAGTAACCGTTATAGTAGCCGTTATAGTACCGTTATAGTAACCGTTATAGTAGCCGTTATAGTAGCCGTTATAGTAGCCGTTATAGTAGCCGTTATAGTAACCGTTATAGTAGCCGTTATAGTAACCGTTATAGTAGCCGTTATAGTAGCCGTTATAGTAACCGTTATAGTAGCCGTTATAGTAGCCGTTATAGTAACCGTTATAGTAGCCGTTATAGTAGCCATTATAGTAACCGTTATAGTAGCCGTTATAGTAACCGTTATAGTAGCCGTTATAGTAGCCGTTCCCTTTTTTCGGCGACGAGGATTCCTTCTGCCGTGGCTCGGCATAAGTATGACCCTCCATTATGAACTGCTGGAGCTTGCGTTCAAAATTGCCGGGGCGGTGACAGGCGCCTCTCACTGATCTCCTTCTCCGGTTCAGCTGGTTTCAGTCACGTGACGCTGGCTCTGAACGAAAACGCGTTGTGGATTAGCTAGCACAGGCTAGTGCTCTATGTCCCTCTCAGCCATTATAGTTTTTCAAAATGGCGGAATGACTTGCCCGTCCAATGTAAATACAGATAAGAAATTCTTGGCTTATGAGGAGAAGTCAGATCATTGGCAGAGCTAATTCAGAAAGCTATAGTCAACAGCTCCCTCATTTGGGCAACATTATCTCTGACAACTTTCTTTTTTGTCTGAGACCACTTTTTCTGAGATTGAAAGAGGTTTTTTTGATGCTGAGGCCGTTTTGTTTGAGTCTGACAACTGAGTCTGAGATCTGAGGATGTCCTAAAATGAACCCCATACTCAGGTTTTAAGATTCAGCTCAGAATCAGGTTTGGGTTAAACATTTAGATCTGAAGTTTGATGTTAAGGAATGCATTATTTCAACCAGTGTCCTCACAAGTATAGAAGTACGGTGTGTTTGTGTGTCTGTAAATAATGTTCAGTGTAAATATTGTCGTGGAAGTTTCCTTTGCAGCAGGGGGAAGAGTTTTCAGAGTTTAGTAAATTGAAACAAATAAGACAGACTGAGACTAAAACCAAGTTGGGTTTTTGTATTTTATTAAAAAAGATATATTTGCAAATAGGATCAACATGATTTCACAAAAGGCCGCAGCCCAGTGTGGAGTCAGTTTCTCAAATGAGTGAACAAGAACACCAGGCTTATATGCATCTTCAGAGTGACAACACACACGCACTTGGATTATTATGAATCTACAATTTTGACAGGCAATCTGATACACATGAAGACAATCAGAGGAATACAAGAGACATCTTGGAGTCATCTCACCTCCTCCTCCCTGTATGACTTTCACCCCCCAGTTACATCTTAACTGGCATGGGAAAACTAGAGAGTTTTAGGGTGACCTTGTAGCCCCTATCTGTTCAGACAAACCGTGCTTACATTATGTTCCAGACTGGACGTCTCACAAAGTTAGAATCAAAATCTGCATGTGGGAATGAGAAACTCTTTCAGCATTTGTGAGAGACTTAAATGTAATTTTTCCCATTACAGGTCACACAGGACTGAACGCTACCTTACAAATAGTAGGAAATGTACTGGCTTCATAGAATGCCAAGACAAAGAAGATGTAGATCATGTAATTTTTGCATGTGAGAAATATAATGATAATAGATTACTCTGGCATGGAATGGAAGGAGACAACTCCATACATGATATACTTGAAGAACCAGACTGATCTCATTAATTGGCGTATGTATGACACGCCAATTTGTATTCCCTTTTTGCGTGTTATGAAGACGCATAATCGTATTTTTGCGTATATATCAACGCAAATTGGCCGCCATTGGCCTATATTGCGAGTCCATTTCCGCCATAGCGAGTGGTATAAAAGAACGGTAGGTTGGGGTGGCGGATGGGTAAAACACAGGACTTTCACCTGGGAGAGCCGGGTTCGCACCTCGCTAGTGTCGATTTTTCGGCCATTTTTTGTTTCTAATTTTTTGTTTTTAATAAGCCTTACCCAATGTTTCTTTCCTAAACCCAACCATTTGTTGTTGTCGTAAGCGTGTTTTAGTCGTTATTTTCCTTGTTTTTGTCACTGTTTTGTTACTAAAGCCTTTCCTTGTGTTCTTTTCCTAAACTCAAACATGTTTTTTTTTCTTGCCAGGCGTGTGACGTTGTTCTCGCGATAGTACGTCGCGTTCCGCGATAGCCGCGTACGCGTGGAGGCGCGTGGTGGGTCTGTTTACCTCAGCTGTTTCCAGCGTGTTACGCATACGATGGATAGCTGAAAATGGCGGTAAAATAACACGCCATTTGGCTTTATGAAAGTGGTGGGGTATATTTACGCAAAGTCATGATGCCATGTTGCGAAGAACAGGGTATGACAAAGGAGAGACTTGAAGCTTTATTTATTTTTCTGAATAACACCGGTATAATGAAAAGAATACAAGTTTTTATTTCTTTTTTTTTATTAATTAAAGCCCATGTTCATGGTATTACACACATAGACAGTATATGATTACACACTCCTGTAGAGTTGGTGGCGGTATAATACAAAAGTAGTAATCTGCTATAAAAAAAAAGAAGAAGAAGAAGAAGAAGAAGAAGAAGAAGAAGAAGAAGAAGAAGAAGAAAAATCCATAGGGAAAATCCATTGACATAATCCATAGACAGCATATAAAATCAAAGCCGGTCTACGGAAAGCCATTCCACTCCCTATCCAGCCCCATTGTACCGAATTTGGTTGCAGTTCCACCAGAGTTCCACTAGGGGTGATCGCGGTCCAGTGCAGAATGAATGGGACTCTATGGAGCTAGACGGCTAAATGTGTCTCTTTCGCCTGATTGTCGTTGAGAAACCTCCGATTTGATTGTAGTTTTTGCAAGTTCAACATGGGTTATAGGTCGAAAGTTGAATGAACGAGTACTTATGTCCTTTTGATTTCTTACAGGGGGAGTCGTTGCTGCCCATAACACTAAACACTAAACGCTGAATGCTGATTGGTCAGTAAAGGTCTGATTACAATCGGAGATTGTCAGAGTAAATATTTCGGCGTAGTCTTTAAAACAAGCAAACCTCTTTCTAGCATGTGTATTAACAGGGAGAGCCTTACCTGTCAGCTGTGTTGTCGATGCCTCGAGAGAAAAAAGGAAGTGACTCAGAGCTTGCCGTAAAGCAGTATCTCTGGCCGTATATGTGTATGACGTCATTAACATTTTAGAAAAAAGAGAAAAGTGGGTTTTGAGGGGTATAGCTCCATAGAGTCCCATTCATTCTGCACTGGCCTGTGAGCGCCCCCTATATGTAACTCTGCTGGAACTGCAACCAGTTCAGAAGCCGGTGTTATGTGCCTTGTGGTTTTTCCACCTACTGGTTTCCGAGCCTGTCCAGATGCCGTGTAAACCTATCAACCTACCCACGTCAACAGATTTGCTACATATTCATAAACATTTTACTGGCCTTTGCATGTCGCAACTCAAATAAAAACTATACTGAACTGAACTGAAAATCTGAGCCCTACATTACTATAACATTGTACAGCGGGAAAAATGTGTCTGAAAAGAAATTAGGATGATCCTTGTCGCGCTGGATTCGAACCTCCCTCAGCAAAAATAAAAACATAAGAGGCTGCTTCACCGTCCACTACACTATCACATTTATCACACCACCTTCCTTCTTTTCCGTCAGTAGGCCATGAATCACTGTTTATCTGAGTACTCCGAAACAACAGGTTACCTTGATTTAGGCTTAAAAACATAACTATATCATGCACTCCAACCTTCTGCTACACCTCTGCGCTGCCCATGTGCAATGATTCATCATAAATTATAGCAGGCAGCACACGGATTCTGAAACAATGGGTCTAAAACAACTGGTTACCCTGGGCTGGAAACGTGATCTCGAGGCTCTCAAACAGCTACAATAACAAGTTCCTTGGATTTATGAAACAAAGCGATATTTCAATTGACATGGCTTAAATGCCTACATCTATGTTTCCAAAGTTATACAACGCCATTATGACACAAGACAAAATATTTAACCCAATAAAGGATTTGCTGCTTTTCATTTTATGACATTAAACCTTACCATGTTCGCCAATATTCCCACACACCGTATTCCAACCTCATTTATCTTGCGATCACGTAACACACGGAGCTTGTAACAACTTGCAGGTGCACTCCTAAGACGAGTGTTGAAAACAACATTCACCTTTCATCTTACACCAATTTCAAAACTGATCTTCTGATATCCGGGTGCATAGGTGACATAGAGCCTATAGGCTACAACGAAAACAATTCAAAGGTTGGGCGCAAACTATTTTCAAATTTCTTAAACAGAACTTTGTATTGTAGGGGTTTCAAATACTTACTTATCTTCCGTCGTAAACATAACGTTGTAGGCTATTGGAAACGTAGATGTAGGCATTTGAACCATGTCAATAGAAATATTGTTTGAAAGCCTTGATATCATGCGTTTCCAGCCCAGGGTAACCAGTTGTTTTAGACCCATTGTTTCACAATCCGTGTGCCGCCTGGTATAATTTATGATGAATCCTTGCACACAGATAGCGCAGATGGTTAGAGTGCACGGTATCGTTACGTTTTAAGCCTAAATCAAGGTAACCAGTTGTTTCGGAGTACTCAGATAAACAGTGATTCATGGTCTACTGACGGAAAGGAAAAAACAAAGTCATGTCCTGGAAGCTGGTGCCAAAACTTTCTCTATGCAGGAAAAACCCTGCATAAGTCTGCTAGCTGATGACACAACGCTTTTTCTAAACAACAAACACCAAATTCCTTTAGCCTTACATGGGACATTCTACAACACTTCAACACTTTAGAAAATTACAAATCCTGAAAAATGGTCTGTCCTCAGCCAAATTTGAACTACCTTGTCCATAATTTTGTTATTCTGAAAACTGTTAATAATGTAGAAAAAAAATCAGTATTCATTAAAAGTTTAAGTTGTTATCATTCACATTAATTGATAAAAAACATTAAATGTTACATAAATTCTACAAATAAATCGTATTTTACAACTGTCCCCATGTTTTCGGTCAGCCCTGTCACGTTACATAAAAAAAACGACATAAAAAGTGTGTAATACGCCTTTTAAGGTTATGACTCAGAGGACATGACATAATTTGACTGAGTTGATGCTGACACTGATAAAGGATGACTTTTTCTCAATCACTTTTATGATTTAAAGCTTGTTTTTGCATGTTTTTTTGGGGTGGACGAGCTAAAGGGTCATGCGCTGTCACACTAAAATATCCTAGAAAATAATGAAAGTTTTGGAAAACTTAAACATGTCTAAAAATGTTACTGAAATGCCTTGCTTACTAGCTAACAGTTTTGATGCTATAAGCTAGCATGCTGAGTAATGGCAGTGAAAATGGCCGACTGTCAGGCCCCGTCACATCAGGCCCTGTCACGGCTGGTCACAGCCCTGTGTGACAGTATTTTATATATCATATTATATTATATTGGCTAAACATAACCATGTTAGTCTCATAACATTAACATTAAAATAATAATAATTCCAAATAGGAATACTTACTAAAACTTAATTAAAGAACATAAAACATAGATTATCCTGCATCAACAAAATCCATAAAGTCAGTCCTGTCACGTCACGGTTAGTCCTGTCACGTCACGTCAGTCCTGTCACACATCACATTATGATATAAAAATGGACTATTTAAGAAATTATTCATGAATTAATCTCTTTAAATGTGTACATGAAGGCAGGGGTATATATCCACTATTGCATATTTGTAAAATCTGGGATGTAAAGGAAGATTTTTGTCATGGTATGAGTAGCTGGCGGTTATTCTGTGCTTACCATCCACTAAAATGAACCACAAAGTCACATATTTCTTTTATGAGTTCCGAAACCATGTCAGATACAATCAGGGACATGTGATCAATAAGAAAATGCTATTTGTATTAAAAAAAAGTCATTAGGAAACCTTTCTAACATTTAGAAATTTGTCTGTGACAGGGCCCGACATTTTAGGGGGTGAAAAATGTCTTTTATTCAGGCATAAAAACATGCTGAGATGGCACAATATGTGTTTGTCATAGCTTAAGATGTCCTTCATATGGCTTAATGTTCAGATTAAAAAAAAAAAATAAACTTTTTTCTTCACCGTTTTTAGAACTGGAAATGTACCTTTCTGGTAGAATGTCCCACATACTATAGACTCATTCTCTCAAGCTTTCAGCCTGCGTCTGAACCTTGACAAATGAGAACTTATGATCATCCACAATTGTCCCTGCATGGCCTTCATTATACCTGTTAAAAAAGATATCAGATACCTAGGAGTCTGGATAACCAAATGTTCAGACACTAGTGAGAAAAACAAAATTCAAAACACTATTGATAAACGTAAGCAAACATTGAATAATTTATCGAAGATAAAAGATTTTATTTGGAAAAATAAACATGACATCAAGAAAGGAGATTTGCTCAAAATGTTATAAGGCAGGTGGGATAAAGGCATTAGATTTTGAAATGATGAATGGTGTATTAAAAATGAAATGACTTTGACTCTTTTTTTAAAGGTCCACTGTGTAGGAATTTCTCCCATCTAGCGGTGAAATTGTATTTTGCGTTCAAACGAGTAGTGCTCTTTAGCGCCTCGCTTTTTCAAATGCGTGTTCTAACTAGCCGTTATAGTAGCCGTTCCCTTTTTTTGGCAACAAGGATTCCTTCTGCCGTGGCTCGGCATAAGTATGACCCTCCATTATGAACTAAAGTGCAGCGCGGGCTTTCACATTTGCCGGGGGGTGACAGGCTCTCACTGATCTCCTTCTCCGTTTCAGCTGGTTTCAGTCCGCCCGCTGGCTCTGAAACAAACGTTGGGGATTAGCTAGCACAGGTAGGCTAGTGCTCTATGTCCCTCTCAGCGATTAGGGGTTTTTCAAAATGGCGGAATGACTTGCCCGGTCAATATAAATACAGATAAGAAATTCTTGGCTTACAAGTATAAGTCAGATCATTGGCGGAGGTCATTTTACACCAATGAGGACATATTTATGAATGAAGACATTGATTTTAGCTAATAAAATACTTAAAACACTACACAGTGTACCTGTGTTAATAAATGGTGAAGAGGTGTGATTCTCTTTACTGTCACTAGTGTTCAGTAAATTAGGAGGCATGGAGTTTCTGTTAAAAATGTCTAAACTGTCTGTTAAACTCTCAACTTGGGCATGTGTTTGATTAGCAAATTAGGATTTTGCTTAAATTACATGAATCAGTGGTGTTTATCTTCATTAAATGATTCATTCTTGTCTGTAATACGTGATTTAAAGAAAATTCAGATTAATTATTAACATACACATCAATGCAATAAGAAGTGGATTAATCAAAACAACGACCGGGTGTCCTACGCCCTTGACCGGCAGCTGATTGGACGAACGCGTCACATGGGTCTGGCTACTCCCCGAATTTCAAAAGCATAATGGCGGCTCGTTCGGAGTATACGATCTCGTATTTTACAAAAATAGTTCAGTGAAATGTGTTTCTGAAAACACTTTAAGAGAGAAATAGGCCATACAGTTGCTGAATCTGTCTTCATTTCAGATCGACAAAGGTCAGTTTAAAATATTTTCGTCCAGATTTTGAGGGCGGAAGCCCGAGCCTGTCGCTACTCATTTGCACACCGTTGGTTGGATTCAACTTATTCAACTACATGAGAATGAGCGGGGACTCGACGCTCCGCTTCCGCTTCCGCGACGCTACCAGAATGCTTAGCACGGCTGATCCCATAGAAATGAATGGGAAGCGGGGGCGGCGGGGGCGCGCGACGTTGGACTGGACAGAAGCATTGAGAAGTCAGGACATTAGCTAGCGGGACAAGGATGACCACAGCTGCATAGTTTCCCATCCTCCATCCAAGTGTAAGTAATACATATATTTTAACATGAATTTATTTAATTTAACTTGGTGAGCGTAATAGTCATTGGCCCTTGTGAAACGTTTCTCAGTGCAGTATTTCTCTTGGCTTAGCTAGCTAATGTTACAATCAGGGCGATTCTAGGATCTGACCTTTGGGGTGCTCAGCCCCTAATGAAAAGTTGATAGCAGTTAAGCTAGGGGG